>NC_061107.1:4165392-4205392 GCF_015104395.2 Macrobrachium nipponense
ATACGTTTGGGTACATTTGCCAACAGTATCCTTATACTTATGGGCACGTATGTCACCAGTATCCTCATAATTAAGGGGACGTTCGCCACCAGCATCCACATTGAAGGTTTCCAGCTGTGAAACCTTCGATGAGGGTAACACTAGGCCTAGGAACCGCATGAAATGGGAAGAAATGTAGTACCAAGCAACTGTTCCAGCCAAGTAAAGTTGGTCTATTTTGCTTGCAATAACTATAGTTATTCTTTTGAACAAGAACCAAAAGTACATCTTTAAAAAATTTCTGTGGCTTCCAGTGCCACGAATTGCCAAACTCCTTTGAACAAGAGGACGAACCTGAGGCACTTATTGGGAAAAGTATGTGTCGTTCCAGTGCCACGAAGACTGCCAAACATTTTTTCAACAAGAAGAAGAACCAGAGACTCATCTTTGGGGAGAAATATGTGGGTTCCAGTTCCATGAAGACAGAAAAATTCTGTGATGACGACTGGGTCTGTGTCGTTCTGGACATACAGCAGATCACGGTCTAGAGAGAACATGCAACAGACCATGCCAGGCCACCGTCACTCACTAGGAACACGAATTGTGGCGTAAATCACCCCCCAGCCTCCCTCCCCGGATCCCTAATTGATGGCCCCTGCCTGTTTTTGGGTTACTGGAACTGACTACTCTACAGAAGTGATGGACTAGACAAGAACTTCCCAGACTTTGGTGAGTATAAGATATATTTTCCCCATTTTTTCATGCATTTTCATCAATTGTTGATTATTTTTATGCGTTAATCTTCCAATTATTCATTTTACACGCTTATTCCATGTTAATTGACGTTTGTTAAGTATGTGTGTGGCAGTATGTTAATTACTTGTAAAGATTTTATAGGTTATATATATTTGTATTATTCACCTATATGTCTCTGGGTTTGTTAGGATTATCATTAACATATTCCATGACATTTTTTATTAATGCTTATTGATATTTATTAATCGTGTGTGGCAATGTATTTTTGGGAAACGGGAATTTTTGTTGCAAAAAAAAAAAAAAATTGATTGGTGTGGGTTTGGTAGCAATTTTTTTTCTTCATTACCATATAATGAATGTTGTACAACACAGTTAGGTATAAATACATTTTTTGCGAATAAATAGGGGGGGTAGGGGGGTTTGTGGGAAATATGGGAAATTTTTTGCAGATATTTCAAATAAAAAAAACAAAAAAAATTCATTCAAAAGCTGATAGATAGGCATAATGTACTGAATAAAATTAGCCTCAGTATATATATATATATATATATATATATATATATATATATATATATATATATATATATATATATATATATATATATATACATAAGCGTGTCCATGTTTAATTATTAGTACAATAGGCTTTAGATTTTTTTAATGGAACTATACATCGGTTCAGGGCGCACTACAAATGGTGGCCAAGAGAATGAATGTTTGCCGGCCTAAATTACTTTTTCAGAAAAATATCTGAAAGGTTCATTATCTGTCTTACTGGACTCTGGGAGTTAGAAATGACCTGAGGCCAACAGGAAATTGCGTCACTGCATAAAAACCTGTTCAGGTGACCGTAACGTTACGTCGGAATAAATTTTTTGGGAAAGGGAAAACAAATTGTTTAATTCAAGGTTATACTCCTTATACAGAAGAAATAGCTAGTTTAAGTTTTCTGTTGTGCCCGGGTTATAGTCTGTCCGTCTGCACTTTTTCTGTCCGCCCTCAGATCTTTAAAAAAATGCTGCCGCTAGAAGGCTGCAAATTGGCATGTTGAACATGCACACCCTCCAATCGTCAGACATTACCAAATTGCAGCCCTCTAGCCTCAGTGGTTGTCAGAAACGCTCGATTTTTATTCCTTGAAATGTTATGTTATCTGTACTGTGGAAACCACTTTTTTTTTCAGGGAGATCTTAAAACCATGTATTAACGTTGTTTCATCATTAACTATCTCGTTGTAGATGCTGATATCAGTGGTTAAGTTCGGTATTATTATTATTATTATTATTATTATTATTATTATTATTATTATTCGGAAGACGAACCCTATTCTTATGAAACAAGGCTACTACAGGTACCATTGACTCGAAATTCAAGCTTCCAAATAATATGACCTTCCTTCGAAAGAAGTAACAGGAGGTAAAAATGGGAAATACAGAAAATGGACATCAGTTATTAGAGAAACGGATAAATTAACGATTTAATAAGATGAATAAAAATGTAAGTAGTAAGTTATTAGAGTACAAACTGAATTGTATTAGGATAAGTGATGCGTTGGATCCTCGCTTGAGCTTCTGTATCACGCTGATGAGGCGAATTGACCAGAAACGACTGGATAATTTCGATATGCCGGCGGTTCCGCTTTAGTACAGCAAATAGCAGATTCAGGAAACCAGATATTTGACGAGATCTCATTCGGGTACAGATGGCGCTTACATGACAGACCTCAATGGAAAGATCATCAGTTAATCTGGAGGACTCTGGGAATAGTTCCTTATATAATCCTTACACAGTAGTGGTTCGATTCTCTCCCTAGTTGAAGTGTGGACTGAATAGGATGCGTGGTTTAATGTGCTGATTGAGTTGGTCATGTGTGGGTGTGTAAGGTTCGTAGTTCCTCGAATGGAATGAATGGGTACCTTCATTCTCACATCTCTGCTGCCTGATATAGTTATGTCTCAGGATTAGACAGAATTTGTCAGTTTACAAAGGAATATTCTCCTATTTGTCACATAGGAAAACGCTCATATGAATTCATAGGTGTTTTCTTTAATTCTAATCGTCTTCTGTAAGACGCTAAGTAATAAAGCGATATCTGAAACATTTCTTATATATTGTTAAGAGTTTCAGAAAACGATATTTACCCATAGACTGCTCTGTTCTCCACTACGATTGATTTCATTTGCCTTTTTTCGTCCTCGAGTTAATATTGAAAGTCTAACAGGTCGTCTGCTCACGCAGTCATATTTTGCAAGACTTGAAGTGATATCATGCAACCGCAGAGTAGATTCTCTCGTTGGGCATTATATATATTCTCACTTCCGCATATGTTGCTTCACTGCAGGATTTGATATTCTCCTCAGTTTTAAAAAAGAATATTTCCCATCTATCATTTCAGTTCTCTCCGTGTACGGGGAAAGCCGCATCTAATTGCACTCGGTCAATCTTCCACAATAAATTCCTGATATTTCATCGATTTTTCGCTGCTTTGGCAGAGGTCATTCTCTCTATAGTTACACAGTGTTTCTCAAACTGGGTGCCGTACTGTGGCAGCCCCCTGGGGTGCCACAGACAGTGCCTAGGGGTGCCACATCATGAATTTTGTCTTGGCTAGATCATCTCGGTGAACAATTGAAAAAAAAAGTCTGTAGAAGTCTTCATATAATTATTATCAGTGTGTTTACTCTAATATATTTAACATACACAGACTTTATATACATATATAATCATGTGATATGGTGGGTGCCACACAGTTCCTAGGGGTGCCACATCATGAAGTTTGTCCTTGCTAGATCATCTCGGTGAACAATTGTTAAAAAACAGTGTGCAGATCTTCATATAATTATTACCAGAGTGTCTACTCTAATAAATTAACACTTTACACACACACACATATATATATATATATATATATATATATATATATATATATATATATACATATATATATGATATATATATATATATATAAATATATATATATATATATATACATATATATATATATATATATATATATATATATATATATATACTATATATATATATATATATATATATATATATATATATATATATATATATATATATATATAAATAATATACATATATATATATATATATATATATATATATATATATATATATATATATATATATATATATATATATATATATACATATGTATATATATATATATATATATATATATATATATATATATACATATATATATATATATATATATATATATATATATATATATATATATATATATATTATATACACATATAATCATAGAGGTTCCAGCCTGTGATTGGCTTCTCAACAACCAATCAGGAGCCTCTTAAGGGACTGGCCTAGACATCAAATGCACGGTTGTAGTGAATCTACTATAGTTCCCTAGTTAGACTCATTGGGCTGACCATGTTTTGTTATTATTTACCTTCCTCTCTGTCCATCGAAACCACTTCTCGTTCTCTCTTTTTTTTTATTCAATTTTCTTTAGATCTGGGCTGGAATTTCACTCATAGATGCAAGGGGGGCGTAAAGGGAAGAACCAACTCCTTAGAAGGGGGCGTGGCAATAAAAACTTTAAGAACCACTGCTCCGTATGTCATTCTGCATCACAAAATACCTTTCGGTTAGACCGTTGGAGGCGTTCTTCTGGAAAGGGTTGCGTAATCACCGAGACTCCCCCCTCCCCCTTCTGAATATTTGAAATTCGGGTCAGGTTGTCAAGTGAAATTTGAATAGATACTGAAATGCCAAGGTGAAGGAAAACAAAGGGTGATTGAAATTGACTTTAGCATTGAAATGTATTTATCTGAAAGTGGGTGTTCCACCCTGCATAACGGATGAATTAATATATTATAATTATTATTATTATTATTATTTTTTTTTTTTTTTGCTCTATCACAGTCCTCCAATTCGACTGGGTGGTATTTATAGTGTGGGGTTCCGGGTTGCATCCTGCCTCCTTAGGAGTCCATCACTTTTCTTACTGTGTGCCGTTTCTAGGATCACACTCTTCTGCATGAGTCCTGGAGCTATTTCAGCTCTAGTTTTTCTAGATTCCTTTTCAGGGATCTTGGGATCGTGCCTAGTGCTCCTATGATTATGGGTACGATTTTTTCCCTCTCTTTCTCTTCAACTCTGGTGTCCCATGGTATTGGGACATCAATGAGTGATACTTTCTTCTTGACTTTGTCAATCAACGTCACGTCTGGTCTGTTTGCACGTAACACCCTATCCGTTCTGATACCATAGTCCCAGAAGATCTTTGCTTGATCGTTTTCTATCACTCCTTCAGGTTGGTGCTCGTACCACGTATTACTGCAAGGTAGCTGATGTTTCTTGCACAGGCTCCAGTGGAGGGCTTTTGCCACTGAATCATGCCTCTTTTTGTACTGGTTCTGTGCAAGTGCCGGGCATTCGCTTGCTATGTGGCGCCGTGGAGGAGTGGGTTAGGTCGTCAATAGACTTAAGTCAAGTTAAGCAACATTGGGGCTGGTCAGTCGTTGGATGGGTGACCGCTCTCCTCGCGTTGATTCCTTGGGAAAGGATCTTTACCATTAATTTCCTCAGTCTACTCAGCTGTAAATGAGTACCTATCCTGATGGGGTAGGGTCAGCTATGGGTTAAATAGCAAAACTCAGCAATGATGGAAAGAAATGAAGGAATAAACGACAACGACG
Source organism: Macrobrachium nipponense (assembly GCF_015104395.2). NCBI lineage: Eukaryota > Metazoa > Arthropoda > Malacostraca > Decapoda > Palaemonidae > Macrobrachium > Macrobrachium nipponense. The sequence continues at coordinate 4,170,822 of NC_061107.1, forward strand.
TAAATGGAACCTCTGGCAACAGAGGAGCTTCGTCCGGCAACCAGGTATTCAACCCAATTGAAGGGGAAGACGGTCAGGTACTTGGAGGTCGTCATCCAGCAACTGATCACCACAACGACAGTAATTATTATTATTATTATTATTATTATTGAAAAAGAAACCCACAAATTAAGTTAAAAATTGAATTTGTGGGTTTCTTTTTCAATCTTCAGAAGAAAACTGAAAGAAGTTTTTGTTTGGTTCATTATTATTATTATTATTATTATTATTATTATTATTATTATTATTATTATTATTATTATTATTATTATTATTATTATTATTATTATTATTATTATTATTTATTATTTATTATTATTATTATTATTATTATTATTATTATTATTATTATTATTATTATTATTATTATTATTATTATTATTATTATTATTATTATTCATTTCGTTAAAAAACTTTGATACCTCAGCAGAATTTATTTAAAACAGAGTTTCTCTGATTATTTCTTTTAATAAAGTAAACTGCAGAGGTAACCAAATTGTTAAGTGAAACGTGAAACAGAAGATCTCCTTCATAATAATAATAATAATAATAATAATAATAATAATAATAATAATAATAATAATAATAATAATAATAATAATGATATGTGGGTATTAGACTATCTTTCAAACAGGTATTATTGAAAGTGATTGCTGTGCAGCTGCATTGAATTATAAACAATTTTAGTTATTCTTTTTCTAACAACCGATTTTTTTTTTGCTTCCGGTAAGTGAAATATGAAGATGAACCCAGTAGAGTTTTCTCGTATGGGCGCAACTATAGCTAACCATGAAAACTCTACGGACTACGACACCCCAATTTTACTTACAAGACAAACCTTGAATGCATCACATAAATTATATCCTGATTTGCGACTATTTCTCAATTCAGATATGACGATTTTCGGAGAATTAATTACTCAGGTGCAGTAACCAAGAAAAGTAAGTTATTATAAAGATAGAGAAAACTATATGAACTGCAAACACTTTCAATAATAATAATAATAATATAATAATAATAATAATAATAATAATAATAATAATGGAGTTTGGAATAGAAAAATGTGCCTTAGTCAACATACAAAAAGGCAAAGTAACGAGAACTGAAGGGATAAAGCTACCAGATGGGAGCAACATCAAACACATAGATGAGACAGGATACAAATACCTGGGAATAATGGAAGGAGGGGATATAAAACACCAAGAGATGAAGGACACGATCAGGAAAGAATATATGCAGAGACTCAAGGCGATACTCAAGTCAAAACTCAACGCCGGAAATATGATAAAAAGCCATAAACACATGGGCAGTGCCAGTAATCAGATACAGCGGCAGGAATCGTGGATGGACGAAGGCAGAACCTCCGCAGCATAGATCAGAAAACCAGGAAACATATGACAATACACAAAGCACTACACCCAAGAGCAAATACGGACAGACTATACATAACACGAAAGGAAGGAGGGAGAGGACTACTAAGTATAGAGGACTGCGTCAACATTGAGAACAGAGCACTGGGCAATATCTGAAAACCAGTGAAGACGAGTGGCTAAAGAGTGCATGGGAAGAAGGACTAATAAAAGTAGACGAAGACCCAGAAATATACAGAGACAGGAGAAAGACAGACAGAACAGAGGACTGGCACAACAAACCAATGCACGGACAATACATGAGACAGACTAAAGAACTAGCCAGCGATGACAATTGGCAATGGCTACAGAGGGGAGAGCTAAAGAAGGAAACTGAAGGAATGATAACAGCGGCACAAGATCAGGCCCTAAGAACCAGATATGTTCAAAGAACGATAGACGGAAATAACATCTCTCCCATATGCAGGAAGTGCAATATGAAAAATGAAACCATAAACCATATAGCAAGTGAATGCTCGGCACTTGCACAGAACCAGTACAAAAAGAGGCATGATTCAGTGGCAAAAGCCCTCCACTGGAGCCTGTGCAAGAAACATCAGCTACCTTGCAGTAATAAGTGGTACGAGCACCAACCTGAGGGAGTGATAGAAAACGATCACACAAAGATACTCTGGGACTATGGTATCAGAACGGATAGGGTGATACGTGCAAACAGACCAGACGTGACGTTGATTGACAAAGTCAAGAAGAAAGTATCACTCATTGATGTTGCAATACCATGGGACACCAGAGTTGAAGAGAAAAAGAGGGAAAAAATAAAAAATGGATAAGTATCAAGATCTGAAAATAGAAATAAGGAGGATATGGGATATGCCAGTGGAAATCGTACCCATAATCATAGGAGCACTAGGCACGATCCCAAGATCCCTGAAAAGGAATCTAGAAAAACTAGAGGCTGAAGTAGCTCCAGGACTCATGCAAAGAAGAGTTGGATCCTAGAAACGGCACACATAGTAAGGAAAGTGATGGACTCCTAAGGAGGCAGGATGCAACCCGGAACCCCACACTATAAATACCACCCAGTCGAATTGGAGGACTGTGATAGAGTATAATAATAATAATAATAATAATAATAATAATAATAATAATAATAATAATAATAATAATAATAATAATAATAATAATAATAATAATAATATTTCGGAAGGAGACCCTCGCGTAGGCATGTTTTGTTAAAAATGACTGCTGCTTCAGCACTATTAATCTTGTAAAGAGTCTTCTCTATCTGATGACGGCTTTCTCATTGTTGCTTAGACTGGCGAGCAACGCACCAAAGGGCATGGTAAAATTCGGTTGAGTCATTAGATTTATAAATCAAATGACTCAACCGAATTTTACCATGCCCTTTGGTGCGTTGCTCGCCAGTCTAAGCAACAACGAGAAAGCCGTCATCAGAAAGATAGAGAAGACTCTTTACAAGATTAATAGTGCTGAAGCAGCAGTCATTTTTAACAAAATAATAATAATAATAATAATAATAATAATAATAATAATAATAATAATAATAATAATAATAATAATAATAATAATAATAGCAACAAAAACAACAACAAAAATAATGAACTAAGTAACCTCCGTAACGAGGCTATAGTATTGACAATCAGAAGCCACAAAAGTGTTAAAATGTATTATTGTACAATGCTAAAAAATACAAGGAGAGACTTTCAGATACTGCTCCGTGTCCCTCTCCAGTCCTACTTCTTGTATTTTTTACCATTGTACAATAATACATTTTAACACTACTGTGGCTTTTGATTGTTAATAATAATAATAATAATAATAATAATAATAATAATAATAATAATAATATCCTCCCTTCGTTATTTTACCTGGAAAGGGTCGTCATTATTTTAAATGAAACTGTTTATTTATCAGAACGTCAGAGGTCAAGCATCCACGGGAGGTTAAATACATTTCATATATATAAAACCAAAGGGGAAATATCCTATCAGCCGATTTTATGGTTTTGACGTTTCGTGATGCATAAGCTGGAAATTGAAAGTACTTTTTTAATTCACCACTCGTCTCATAAGTACCTTTATTTTTGTTTTTATTTTTATTCGTAACTCTTGGTGCTGTTTTCTTTCCTCGTTTGTAGAAAATGTAAGACTGAATTGTCGGGGGCAAATTATAGTGATTATGTGAACCTGGGTAGAATACAGAACTAGGGCAGAAGAAAATGTAAAATGTTATTAAAAAGATCCATAAACGAGATAAAAGAACTGATTAAAACTATTAAAAAATGCGTTAAATTACCTTCCCCGCAATAAAGGTTTCTCTACATCGTATAATCAAGTCATTAGAAAATAGATCTATCTGTCGGTGGTCTCGGTATAATGCTGTATGAGCCGCGTCTCATGAAACCTAAACCACGACCAGTTGGTGGCCTGGTCCATGTCATTGCCAGAAGCACGAATACGGTTAAATTTAACCTTAAATGAAATAAAAACTACTGAAGCTACAGAGCTGGAATTTGGTGTGATTGATGATTGGTTGGAGGATGATCAACATACAAATTTGCAGCCCTCTAGCCTCAGTAGATTTTTAAGACCTGTGGGCAGACAGAAAAAGTGCTGACAGATAAAGTTAGGACGGACAGACAAAGCCGGCACGTTAGTTCTCTTGTCAGAAGACTAAAATTACAGTCCAAGAAAAACAAGGGTAATATCGTTATTTTAATAAGGTTTCGAGGTAAGACTTTATCTCAAAGGGAAGCCAGTAGAATATGCAATCAGGGTTGTAAAAGTTGGTCTGGGACTAACTTCGTTTCCTGAGATCTTCCTAGAAATTTTGCAACAGTTAATTTTCCCGGAATTTAAGTTTAAAAATTCCTTTGTATACACTCTCTGAAGATCAAATGGAATTACGTTATCCTGTTGCTCTTGAAGAATTATTAAAAATGAAATAGTCAACTATTTGTTAAAAATGGTTATATGATGACACGTTTCAGATATAACTATAAGCATGAATATGTAAAGAATTGTTAATGTAAGGAAATACCTAATGATTTTTTTGTGCTAAAAATGAAGTAGTTAATGATATTTTAGAAATGGTTATTTGATGACGTGTCAAATAATTATGACTATAGGCATAATTATGTATAGAATTTTTAATATAATGAAATACTTAATAATTTTGTTTGCTAAAAATGAATTAGTTAATGCTTTTTTAAAAATGGCTATTTGATGATGTGTCAGATATAAATATAGGGATGATTATGTATAAGATTTTTTATATAATGAAATACTTAATAATGTTTTGTGCTAAAAATTAAATAGTTAATAATATTCTAAAAATGGTTATTTGATATGTGTCAAATATAACTATATGCATGATTAATGATTATGCATAGAATTTTTAATATAAAGAAATACTTAATTTTTAAATGGCTTATTTAGGTATTTGTGTCAAATATAACGATTTTTCCAGCGTTCGTCCTTTCCAGAGGTAGGTCAACAGCTTTTTCTCTTTAGTTGATTCAATTCCTTTATTATTTCCACCAGTCTGGGCTTTAGTTAATAATTTCCTTGATTATTTCCGCCATTTTTGGGCTTTAGTTCATTCATTTTCTTTGTTATTTACGCCAGTTTGGGCTTTGGTTAATTAATTTCTTTATCATATCCACCAGTTCGGGGTGCGGTAAACTGGTCATTCCACAGGCGAGCATTCATACCGATCAGAAAAAAACAATAATTTTCTGTAGGGCGGTAGGTCTTTCTTGGTAAATCTGGCAATTCCCGTTTTCATGCGTTTCCCATTCCGACTGTGATTCTTCGCTTGATGAAGAGAAATATCGGAAAGCGTCGATAGCATCGGCAGATCGGAAGGAATGGCAGACAGGAGAGAAAGAGAATTATGGGGCGAACGATAAGTCTTCATGCTGTAGGCGGTTTTCAATCATTCCTTTCAGTCTTACGACTAATAGTCAAATTTATTATTATTATTATTATTATTATTATTATTATTATTATTATTATTATTATTATTATTATTATTATTATTATTATTATTATTCCTCTCTTCCATGGGCATTATCCTTAGGAGAGTGCCCATGGAAAAAGAGGAATAATAATAATAATAATAATAATAATAATAATAATAATAATAATAATAATAATAATAATAATAATAATAATAATAATAATAATAATAATAATAATAATAATTTGATGACGTGTCAAATAATTATGACTATAGGCATAATTTGATTAGTATAGAATTTTAATATAATGAAAATACTTAATAATTTTGTTTGCTAAAATGAATTAGTTAATGCTTTTTAAAATTGGCTTATTTGATGATGTGTCAGATATAAATATAGGGATGATTATGTATAAGATTTTTTATATAATGAAACTACTTAATAATGTTTTGTGCTAAAAATTAAATAGTTAATAATCTCAAAAATGGTTATTTGATATGTGTCAAATATAACTATATGCATGATTAATGATTATGCATAGAATTTTTTAATATAAAGAAATACTTAATTTTTAAATGGCTTATTTAGGTATTTGTGTCAAATATAACGATTTTTCCAGCGTTCGTCCTTTCCAGAGGTAGGTCAACAGCTTTTTCTCTTTAGTTGATTCAATTCCTTTATTATTTCCACCAGTCTGGGCTTTAGAAGGACTAATAAAAGTAGACGAAGACCCAGAAATATACAGAGACAGGAGAAAGACAGAGAGAACAGAGGACTGGCACAACAAACCAATGCACGGACAATACATGAGACAGACTAAAGAACTAGCCAGCGATGACAATTGGTAATGGCTACAGAGGGGAGAGCTAAAGAAGGAAACTGAAGGAATGATAAACAGCGGCACAAGATCAGGCCCTAAGAACCAGATATGTTCAAAGTACGATAGACGGAAATAACATCTCTCCCATATGTAGGAAGTGCAATACGAAAAATGAAACCATAAACCACATACCAAGTGAATGCCCGGCACTTGCACAGAACCAGTACAAAAAGAGGCATGATTCAGTGCAAAAGCCCTCCACTGGAGCCTGTGCAAGAAACATCAGCTACTTGCAGTAATAAGTGGTACGAGCACCAACCTGAGGGAGTGATAGAAAACGATCAGGCAAAGATCCTCTGGGACTATGGTATCAGAACGGATAGGGTGATACGTGCAAATAGACCAGACGTGACGTTGATTGACAAAATCAAGAAGAAAGTATCACTCATTGATGTCGCAATACCATGGGACACCAGAGTTGAAGAGAAAGAGAGGGAAAAAAAATAAAAGGATAAGTATCAAGTCTGAAAATAGAAATAAGAAGGATATGGGATATGCCAGTGGAAATCGTACCCATATCATAGGAGCACTAGGCACGATCCCCAAGATCCCTGAAAAGGAATCTAGAAAAACTAGAGGCTGAAGTAGCTCCAGGTCTCATGCAGAAGTGTGTGATCCTAGAAACGGCACACATAGTAAGAAAAGTGATGGACTCCTAAGGAGGCAGGATGCAACCCGGAACCCCACACTATAAATACCACCCAGTCGAATTAAAGGACTGTGATGAGCAAAAAAAAAAAAAAAAAAAAAAAAAAAAAAAAATATATATATAATAATAATAATAATAATAAGGGAAATATAGCCAGTTTATTACAGGCCTATCACCTGCCTACCAATAATGTAGAAGTTACTAACAGGTATCATCAGTGAAAGGCTATACAATCCTACCTACGGGGAGACAAACACCATCCCCCACCAACAGAAAGGCTGCAGAAGGAAGTATAGGGGCACAAAAGACCAGCTCCTGATAGACAAAATGGTAATGAAGAACAGTAGGAGAATGAAAACCAACCTAAACATGGCATGGATAGACTATAAGAAAGCCTTCGACATGATACCACACACATGGCTAATAGAATGCCTGAAAATATATGGGGCAGAGGAAAACACCATCAGCTTCCTCAAAAATACAATGCGCAACTGGAATACAATACTTACAAGCTCTGGAATAAGACTAGCAGAGGTTAATATCAGGAGAGGGATCTTCCAGGGAGACTCACTGTCCCCACTACTCTTCGTAGTAGCCATGATTCCCATGACAAAAGTACTACAGAAGATGGATGCCGGGTACCAACTCAAGAAAAGAGGCAACAGAATTAACCATCTGATGTTCATAGACGACATCAAGCTGTATGGTAAGAGCATCAAGGAAACAGATACCCTAATCCAGACTGTAAGGATTGTATCTGGGGACATCAGGATGGAGTTTGGATTAGAAAAATGCGCCTTAGTCAACATACAAAAGGGCAAAGTAACAAGAACTGAAAGGATAAAGCTATCAGTGAGAGCTCAGCAGCAGAGATCATCAGAGAGTGAGATAAGAGAAGAAGGACGAAGCATTGGAGAGGAAAGTCACTCGAGAAAGTTTGGTCGAATTCTGGTCAAGTCGTCATCAGGAGTGGACGACCGAGTTATTTCGACGTTGAGCGAGACTTCAGAGAAGAGACGTTCTGCTAGAGGTTTTGGGGAGTTCCTGCCCTTCAAGTATCAAGAATAGACATTATTTTCTGCAATACGGAGTCAAGAAGACGTCAGCAATCGCAGTTCTCCTTTTGTGAAGCCATCGTTTCGAGTCGCAAAACTGGCCAGCAAATATTTGAATTACCTCACTGTTCCCCTAGTTCACGCATTGTAAGATTTTACCTATTTATGTAAATAGGAGATACCATTCTGCATTTATCTGGAAAGAGAACTCTCTGTGAGTTTGTGTCCGGTACATGAGTGCGCGTTTTCAAAAGTAGGCGTTACTTGAGGGTCTTTGCAATCCTTTTCAATTCCTGTTTACTGTACCTCCGTTCATATTCTCTTCCTTCCATCTGACTTTCCACCCTCTCTAGCGATCGTTTCAAAGTGTAGCTACTCTGAGGGTTTTTCTTCCTGTTGCACCTTTCAAACCATCTTAAATGTCGATTTCCCTTTCAGCGCTGAGTGACCTCATATGTCCCAGCGTTTGGCCTTTGGCCTAAATTCTATATTCTATGCTATTCTTGACTCAAGATTTTTTTCTAATGTTGAGGAAATTGTATGTTGTCGGTTTCATGATATATATAACAAGTGTAAGTTGTCGGTTTTATAATATATAACAAGTTATAAGTTGTCGGTTCATAATATCCCAAAATGTTTTTTCGTTAGTTTTTTTGTCCTGCATCTGAATTTTCCGTTACAAGTTAACAACCAAACTGACCTGATCCTTTTCCTGGTATCTCTGATTCGACCACTTCATTAATTTCAAAGTATTTTCCCCCTTTTTATCCTTCATATAAAGGAATAAAGCCCCCATCTCGTAATCCTCTTGATTATTTTTTAATGTGTTCTGTGCGATGAGATTAAAAACGAAAAACAAATGGTTTTCGTTACTTAACTGAAATTTCGTGTTTTAAGTGAATGCCGCAGGAAAACGCGATATTTTAGTTTTGAAAATAGTTTTTTTTATATATATATTTTGCTCGCGACAAACTTCACACAAATAGAAATTCCTCTCTCATTTGTTAGCAATTAAAGGAATGTGACATCATTTCCAGTTTCACATAACTGGGGCAACATTCTTCACAGGGGGTAAGGGTAATGACTTGTGTGTGTAAATACCGCCTTTATTGTATTCGTCATATGTACAGGTATTTATTCTTCGTGGAATGTAACTAAGAATCAAATTCTTCGATAAGAGTTCGACCTCTTGGCACTATTAGCTTAAAGGGGGGGGGGGGGGGGGGGGGGGGGGGGGGGGGGGGGGGGGGGGGGGGGGGGGGGGGGGGGTGGGGGGGGGGGACTGTCAGCCCCGAAATAGTGACGCATTTCAATTTTCCACTTCCTCTGAATCATTTTGCGAACGTGTTACGTTAAAAAAAGAAAGCTCTGGTTTGTGCTTTCTTTTTTAAATAGTCTATTATTTCCTGGCTACTTCTTTTTTGGCTACTGTATTTTTATTTTAGAAAATGTGCGTTCGCATATTTCTTTGATTTTTATCAACGATCCTCACTAGTGTTACATTAAAAACAAGCGCCGGTTTGTGCCTTCTCTTTTTACAGAGTTTGTTATTTCATGGATACGTCTTTTTTGGCTACTTTTATTTTTATTTGGAAATGGGCGTTTTCACCCTTTGATTTTTATTACCTTTCCACTCACACCTCCCAGGTGCAAGGGTTGAAAATAGTAACTACAAACGACGTGTTTCTGAGTGGAAATTGTCCGGTCTTTCAACCAGAGCCTAAAGGTGATAGCACCTCACCTGTTTTCCCACCTTCTATCTGGTAGAATTGAGGGCATGGCGCCCAATTAAAAGTTTATAGGTAGAGGTGAAGATTACGATTCAGCACCCATTGTTTTTTAGCGAGAGAGATATTTTTGAGATATCAGTATCCATAATTCAATAGAACAGAGGGCTTTGATCGTGTATAAAGATCGTGTTCAGGTTTTGGTGAAGAAAACGCATGGAGATTTATGTCATTTTTTTTTTTTTAATTCTTCATTTGCACGTTGCAGTATCCCTGCATAGGGCTATGCAGAGAGAGAGAGAGAGAGAGAGAGAGAGAGAGAGAGAGAGAGAGATACGTAGGATATAAATTGTTAATGTTGATTATTACATCCGAGTGCTTTCAGTGCCGAGAATCAATTGGATAAAAGATCTCTGGACCGTTGTAGAAAATACTTACTCATGTTACGAATTTGCAAGCTGCTCTGCAATTTCTTTGATCGCCTAATTCATGGTTACATAGACTACTTGTTAGATGAATTTGTCTCGCGTAGCGTTATAGTTAGTATGCAGTTACAGTCCCTATGAAAATGAAGGAAAAAATGCGCCGAAGAAACTTCTGCGCAATCGAGTTTTCTACACAGCTGCTACAGTGAATAATCAAGGCCACCGAAAACAGATGGGCTCGATGTAATGCTGTATGAGCAGCGGCCCATGATACTTAACCACGGCCTGGTGGTGGCCTATCCTATATTGTTGCAGGAAGCACGATTATGGCTAACTTTAACCTTAAATAGAATATAAACCCTTTAACTTTAAGGAGAATAAAAACTACTGAGGCTAGAGGGCTGCAATTTGGTATGATTGATGATTGGAGGGTGGACGATCTACTTACCAAATTGCAGCCCTCTAGTCATTGTAGCTTTTAAGATCTGAGGGCGGACGGACAGTCAAAGCTGGGACGATAGTTTTCTTTTACAAAAAAAATAAAAAATAAAATAAAATAAAAAGCCCACTAATCCAGTGATTCCTATTTGACTTGAAGTGCTCACTAAAATAGACCAGTAACGAGTGGCTTCAGATTCCGTACTGAGAGAGGATAGTGAAGTTGAATTACACAAGAGTACACAAACATTTTACTGTGACTTCTACCAGTAACTCAATATCTTACATATTTTTGCAAAGTCCTCGTACCTCTAAGTCGGCGGCGATAGTCATCTGTCACCGTATTTTTGTATGCTGCTGAATTCTGATAACGAAAAGCATAGATACACTTTAGCCGTTACATGTGAGTGAACTCCAGTGCTAGGTCAGTATACATACTACTGAAGAAAAATTACAGTCTTTTTAGATTCAGCCAAACAGGTAATTGTAAATTCTTTTCAGCCTTCTGGCTGGCGATAATGCACATTTTGATATTCACGCAACTTTGTATCTCAGAGAAACTGATAATTATCGTTCTACTCGGAAGAAGTTGCCACTGAATTCTGGATAACGAGACCGAGGTACCTATCTCAGTAGATTGGTTTCGCTTTGAAGATGCCAGCGAACAAGTTTGTTGAAATTTTGATTAAGAGGAGATAAAGAATTATTCATATAGATTATATATATATATATATATATATATATATATATATATATACATATATATATATATATATAATATATATATATATATATATATATATACCATCTATATAGATATCTATATATATATATATATATATATATATATATTATATATATATATATACATAATTGTATCTATGTACATTGTGTATATATATGTATATGTATATATATATATATATAGTATATATATATATATATATATATATATATATATATATATATATATTATATCATATATATTTATATATATATGTATTTTTTGTATATGTATGCAAACATATAGATATATATGCATATGGTATAATTATATATATATATATATATATATATATATATATATATATATATATATATATATATGTGTGTGTGTGTGTGTGTGTGTGTGTATCTATATATATATATACGTATATATATATATATATATAAAACTATATCTATATATTTATATATATACGAACGCCACTGGACACTCTGAGCTTTAGGCAGATATAGAAACCTCTTAACAGCTTTTCATGCTTTTTTTCTTCTCCCTTTCGCCGGATTTTGCAGGCTGGAGAGACCACTCCACCCCCCACCCCCCCTCCTCAAAGAAGAAAGCCAACGATTCTCTGGTGATCAAATGAGCTTTCCTCCCATCAAAAAAAAAAACAAAAAAGAAAAAAAGATAAAAAAGGCAATTTTCTACTCTGCTGTTTCAAAGTTCAAAGGGGGCGTTTCCACTTCTTTGCTACCGTTTGTTGTTGTTTTTGTCTTGCTTCTCTTCGTTATTTTCATCTGTGTTTTTGGATGGTCTTATTTCGTCTACGTTTCATTTATTGGGTATTAGTGCTTTTGATTTTCCGTTAGAAGTTAATCCCGTAGTGGGGGTTAGTGCCTTCATCGGACCTCATGCAGTGCACCGTAGGCATTACTTAAGATTCTTTGCAACGTGCCTTCAGCCCCTAGCTGCAACCCCATTCGTTCCTTTTACTGTGCCTCCTTACGTATTCTCTTTCCACCCTCTCCTAACACTTGATTCAAAGTGCAACTGCTTTGAGGTTTTCCTCCTGTTTCACCTTTCACACCTTTTAATGTCAATTGCCATTTCAGCGCCGAATGACCTCATAGGTCATTCAGAAGTTGACTCCTTGAATTGAATTTCTCAAGAACTATCTAACCAAGTAGTAATGTGAGTTTATTGAATCATTCATATATCTCTTGTGCCAGCGGTCCCCTTTTCTTGTAAATGATGCAGTTGCAGTTACGTGTGTTGTGATAAGAGCCTCAGGGAGATTGCTCGAATATTACGATTCCGTGATAGTTACTTGTATACGGTCTTCAGATTAGAAGGATATTCTTTATATTGTTCTTTAGTCATCGGAAAAGTCGAAAAAGTTCATGGAAAATGACCGCGAGGCCGGAGATTTCTAACGTTTTAATTCTGACTCTGTTTGCTAGCCCTGATAGCTTTTGAATTGTTATATCTACACATTATTATTTGTCAATAAAATCAGTACGTTATTTTCATCAACTATAGCGTTTCTGTCATTTCAGTGGAGTGCTTTGCCCTGAAAGGGCTGAGGGGTTAGAAATTCTAAGAGTTATTCTGCTTCAAAGATTTTATAAAGAATCTGTTTTTGGTCCACTGATACGAGAGATTAAACGCTTTACTGAATTTTGCGTATGGCATTTCCACAGGCTAACAAGGCCGGGTGAGAGTTTAATGGGCCACAGCTCGTACAGCATTATACTGAGAATACCTAAAGATAGGTCTGTTTTCTGCATTGAGTTTTTCAGAAAACTCGATTGCGCCGTAGACAGTGTCGATGTATTTTTTTACTTGTTTAAGTTTCGATGTAAAATGATTAATAGAACTCGATCTTAAACGTTACTGATTTTCTGAAACAGAGGAACACTGCAGGCATTACTTAAGGTTCTTTGCAGCGTCCCTTCGGCCCCCAGCTGCAACCTGTTTCATTCCTTTTACTGTACCTCCGTTCATGTTATCTTGACTTTCCACTTTCTCTAACATTTGATTCACAGTGCAGCTGCTTTGAGGTATTCCTCCTGTGGCACCTTTCAAACCTTCTTGCTGTATTTTACCATTTCAGCGCTGAATGACCACATAGGTCTCAGCGCTTGGCCCTGTGGCCCAAATTCAATATTCTAATTCCAATGACGGCTTGATGACGTCATCAAGTTTCCTCTCCTTCACTACAACACAAGACAAACTGTTCCGTCTCACTGAGTCACCAATACCTCACTTGACTCAATCTAAAAGTTCGTTTATGATAACGAGGAGATAGAATTCAGCTCCCTCTTGGAAGCTGTGACGAGCAAAGAATTACCGTTGCAGTATCTTCCATTAAAAAATAAGCTATTATGATTCTAATCAAGATAAGCGTTGCGACATAAGATACTTTTCCCCGTTAACTTTCTTGTCAAAACTGATAAAAGCTACAATCATGAGTATTTTTGTTTGCGATGCCGTAATTATGCGATGATGAAGCCTTAGTCTTCTTGCTCCGTTGTGATACACGTTAGAAAATAATGTTCTTATAGATCTAAGTCTTTATATGCCTTTTTTTTAAGATAATCTTGCAGAACGAGATTCAGACACTGAACCGGGTACTTACTACGTCGTGCCCTGTTGTATTACACGTAAGAAAACATTTTCTTGTAGATCTGCGTCTTTTATATGATTTTTCAAGAGAATTGCGTAGATGGAGAGTCAGACACTGAACTGGGGATGATCATAATCTAGTCTGCTGACTAAAAATCGAATATTGCAACCATTTGTGAAAATAGCCGTCTTGCTGACTATACTCGTTTTTTTTCCATCTGTCCACCCGCCTATGGTGTTTGCGTATGGTAACACTGCGCCCCGGGCTTCAGATAGTTACATTCAGCTTACATTGAGCAATTATAATATCCTATTTCGAATATTAATGGTGTAATTCGGATACAGTAAATTATTAAAACAATTTTCAGTTGAAAATTACACCCCCCGGATATCTATTTACCTAAAACTTACACATAGCGTAACTATCTAAAGCCCAGGACGCAGTGTTACCATACGCAAACACCACAGGCCGGTGGACAGATGAAAAAAAAAAGTATAAAAAGATATTCACGGGTGTTTGTATCACATTTCGATGATTTTTTTACATACTCTTTTTTTTCCAGTTAACTAATTCTTGATATTACTTGTCCCTTATTCACAGAAAGAGTACTGGTTGCTTTATTACTGGCAGGGAACAAGAGATTATTAACTTATTAACGGCAGCGTTTACCTGACAGGTAATTATTCTAGGTAACAGTGACTTTGCTTGTGCCGTGATTTAGGAAAAAAAAGTAGTTAAAATTTAGAATTTAATCGTTTGAAGGCTGTAAACATTTTATTTATTTATTTATTTATTTATTTATTTATTTATTTATTTATTTATTTATTTATTTATTTATTTATTTATTTATTTTTTGCTAATTATGACAATGAAGAACCGTTCAATTTTCCACAAGAAACTTGGTTATAAGTGAGACATACACACAAGCGCACGTACGTAGAATTTGGAGTTTCGATAAAGGTTATGAGTAAACTCGGGCATACCGTATGACTTGTGTGAGATATTCCTATTTTCCAAGGATAGGAGATGAGAGAGAGAGAGAGGGATGAAGAGAGAGGAGAGAGAGATAATTGTGTGGTTATAAAAGGAGAAACAGAAACACGAGAGAGAGAGAGAGAGAGAATTGTGTGGTTACAAAAGGAGAAACAGTGAGAATCTTACAGTAAAGAAATAACAGAGAGAGAGAGAGAGAGAGAGAGACTGAGAGCGAGAGAGAGAGAGAGAGAGGAGAGAGAGACTGGGTTTAAGAGGACTATATCAGCCGCCAAGAAAATTAGAAAATGTGATCTTGTATGTAGAAACTGTAGCGACCTGAATTTCACTCGGGTATAGAACGAAGATTATATATCTGGGTTTGGGGATTTCACGCTTAGAGTGGACATTTCAATGTTAGTGTCTCGTGAATGATGTTAATAAATTGCAGGGTAAAATCGCGTAAATAAATGTAAAACACCATACACACGTAAATGAATGTAACTGGAAGAAACCACACATACGCTCACTAACACAGACACACACACACACGTATATATATATATATATATATATATATATATGTATATATATATATATATATATATATATATATATATATATATATATATATATATATACGTGTGTGTGTGTACGTGCATGTATGCCTTCATTCAGCCGAGTGTGTGTGTTCACAAGTTTATATATAAAAATACCTTTCGGCTTCTCTCTCTCTCTGTTTGCTTCACAAAAGCGACCTGCGTTGTTAACATTGGTAGATAAATAAATGACAATCCTGCGTCGATTACTTACATTCGGTTCCAAACCTGCCGTTTGCAACAGAATTCCAGCAGCTGTTGATGTTAGTGGACGCTGATCATTTTTAAAAAGAGCCCTCGAGTGATGAGGGAGGTCTTAGATGTGAAAATATACGTGTATTAATTTGAAAAGCTGTATTACGAGGCAAGTTACGCTTTATATAATGCCTGGAGAAAGTGGGGGACTTGTCCAGGTCTGGTTTCGTGGTCCAGTACTATTTTCGGTCTCTTGACATAGCGAAGGTCATTCCCGCTCAGGTGGTGCCACTAATTGGCGTCATCCAAGGCTGCAGACGAGGGTCAGTCGATATATGCGAGTGGTGCTATTATAAAAGAGCAAGAGAGAGAGAGAGAGAGAGAGAGAGAGAGAGAGAGAGAGAGAGAGAGAGAGAACTGTGTGGTTATATAAAGAGAAATAGTGAGAATCTTACAATAATGAAATAACAGAGAGAGAGAGAGAGAGAGAGAGAGAGAGAGAGAGAGGCATTAGTTCTGATTTAGCGTATGCTTAAATGAACACAAGAAGGATAATAATAAAAAAAAATTACAAACGTATTACGTAATCATAAAGAAAATAAAACATGAAAATATTCTACTGAAGAGATTTTATAAATTTGACATCGTATTCTCTCTCTCTCTCTCTCTCTCTCTCTCTCTCTCTCTCTCTCTCTCTCTCTCACTTCCGGCTTTCAGTTTCGTATTTTTCAGTGAACGCGTTCACTAACATGTATGAATTAATCCAGCATTTGATATTCAGATTATTGGTTATCGGGTAATTTGCATACCCCCACCAACTCTTTCAGCTTCACTTGCTGTACAAATACGAAGGTGACTGAATTCCATCTTCGTCTTCTAATTTCCCTACACCAAAAGCAATCCCTCCCGGCGTGAATGCTACTGTCCTAATTAATTAATCATACAATTTTGGCAACAGAGGATTTTTGTCTGTCCGTCCGCCGTCAGATCTTAAAAACTTCCCGGGCTAGGGGGTTGCAAATAGGTATGTCGACCGTTCACCCTTCAAGCATGAAGCATACCAAACTGTGTCCCTCTAGCCTCGAGAGTTTTTATTATATTTAAGGTTAAAGTTTTGTCAGTCCGTCCGCCATTAGATCTTATAAACGACCCAGCCTAGAGGGCTGCAAATTAGTATGTAGATCGTCCACCCTCCAAGCATGAAGCATACTAAATTGCATCCCTCTAGCCTCGGTAGTTTTGGTCTTATTTAAAGTTAAAAGGTAACCATAATTGTGCATCTGGCAACGATATTGCACAGGCTACCACCGGGCCATGGCGCCGAGGAAACTTCGTAGCATCTTTTACTTTGTTTGTTTGTCTATAAAAATAATTCGATTTCGTCCTCATCTTCTTGCAAAGCTGAAACTTTTTTTATGGTGCAGAGAATAAAATCAGGCTTTATAATCAATCCAGTCGGTAAATGGCATTACGTTGTATTACAAAGTTTGAAAGTCACTGGTAGTAAAGTTGCCATAATCACATATCACGTTAAAGTAATGTTTTATTATTCACTCGGGCAAAAAAGTAATGGATTATTTCTTCGCTTTTGCGAACACTATTAACATATTGCATTTATAAGACAACAGTGTCATCCATTCGACTAAGCTTTTATTCTGCAGCGATTCTCTCTCTCTCTCTCTCTCTCTCTCTCTCTCCTCTCTCTCTCTCTCCTTTTTCTTGATATGTCCAATCGTTTGTGCATAGTCGCCTGTCAGGAAAAAAAAAGATTGTTATTGTGACATGTGAACAATGATGTATATTCGCATGATGCAACTCTTACGGATCCCTTTTATAGTGAAAATGTCGAGAAAATGGTAAGCTCCGGTGATAACAGCAAATGGTGGTCATGAACCTCCTATCTTGAGTAAATTAACTACGAACATAGTTCAGTATCTTCAAAGGTTTTCGTTGGAACCTTATCAGCAGCTGTGAACCCAAAAGCTACGTTCTGCCATTAAAGTTCCCCACCCGGAAATACTTGGGAAGTTGCTGTGCCATTGAAAATGAATATTAGGAATTCCAATATGGTTCAAGAACTGGAGCAAGTGTAGATTGAGTCTTTATACAGAGGAAGTGTTTGGTAACTGAATGACAGATCAGTTTTACGCGATTACGTATCCCAGCAATTCCAGTAATAATTCTGGAAGTGAAGCAAGCGTACAGTCTTCATAAATGAAAGGGAATACTTGGTGACATAATGCCTGCTCTGTTGTCTTACAGAATTCTGTCTCCTACAAGAGACAGAATTTTGTTCTGGAAAATTTGCGTCATAATTTTTCGTAGACAACTTCTTTCAGTGACTTTGATATGACAAGAAACTTGTATAATTTCTTCAGCTTTAATAAAAATGACGCGTCCCTCTTCGTCCTTCCCTCTGCCCCCCCACACCCCAGGAGACCTGAGGTTCCTCTGAAGTCTGGACTGAGAGCTTGAAAGCCTCTTTGGGCTCTGTCACTTCCCACGTGGCGCGGTTTTCGGCCCTCAGGCTTTTAAAAGGCTGCTCTATACCCTTTTAGAGGGACTTGTCTCTCTCTCTCTCTCGTCAAAAGTGGCTTTCAGTGTCACATATCAAAAGGGGACAAAATATTATCCGCCTCTTCTTCTTCTTTTGACCCTAATTGTAGGCTCATTTCGTCGTTGGTTTTGGCAGGCATCTTACGGGAATTACTTACTGTTCTCCTAATTGGCCATTATCGGTTGGGACTGATACTAAATGACACTGGAAAATGGAAGCCTTATCTCCCGGAGTAGAACCGTGAGGCAACTCTGTTTCAAAGTCAGATTATTATTATTATTATTATTATTATTATTATTATTATTATCTTATTATTATTATTATTATTATTATTACTAATATTATTTGAAGGTAGGAGACCCTCTCTCAAACATGTTTTGTTAAAGATGATGGCAGCATCAGTGGAATTGATTTTATATATGGTCTTTTCAATTCTTCTTATTATTCTCTTCTCATCAGGGCTATTTGCTAATAGCTGGCCGATGTTCATATCTCGGTGAAAGAAATGTTTTCTAAAAATAATAATTATTGATATGATAACAAAAGTGGTTAACAAATCTTAGTCTAAGGGTGTAACGGAATTCCAACGTTTCCAACCGTATCATCGGTTCATTTTCAAGGAAAGGTGAGCTTGAACTGATTGAAATGGGGTCGTTCGGCGGTATTTATTGTGTCCCAGGTGCTCGTCTGATGGGCGCTGCATTTTCATTGGCTGAACAGAGGATTAAGTCCCTGAGTCAAGCCGTCTTGCAGAGGTGGTAAGCTCGCACTGCTCTTCTCGTGCGGACGCTGGAGAACTGGGAGCGTAGTATTGGGAAGGTCATTGCCGATAGACGGGGGCACCTGATTGGCCCGTTCGATCGGCTCTATGGATGGTGTCTGGACGGGCGGCCCCGCCCTTTCGTGCCCCACCGTCGGGAGGAGTGAAGTCTCTTGGGTGGTGTTGAGGCTGGGTCTCTCCTTCCCGATGTGTAGGGCCTCCAAGAGGCGGAGGCGACGGTGGTTCTGCTGCCTTATCGATAATTCTGATATTAGGAATAATGTCATTCCTAATTATCCTGGTATTGTGGACGTTTTTGGCATGATTATGGATGGCGCCTTCCTGAGCGTGGCAGGATATCCTCTTCGAAAATCGCATAGTCGTCATACCAATGTAAGCGGCCGGGGCATTCCCGGACAGGGCATTTGTACTGGTAGACAACGTTAGTTTCTTGAGAGGGTCCTGCAACACGGGGGCTGGATTGTTTTTCATAATCAGGCCACTGGTCTTCTTGCTCTTGTAGTAAATTATTAGTTTCACTTTTTTCGCAGGGTCCGTGGGGGAGACGTTCCTTTCTATGATGGTACGAAGGGCTCGCTCGTCCTCTTTGTATTTCTTATGAAAAACTTCCTTGTAAAAGAGAGTGACGTCTTCAAGGGCGGCGGGACGTAGCTCCTGCTGATACCACTTATCGATGTTTCTGCGAATGCATTTAGTGATGTCCCGGTTGGAATACCCGTTTTGTTAATTAAAACTTGGGCAACACGTTCTAATTCAGTGTGCGTGTCCTTCCACGAAGAGCAGTGTGAGAGAGCTCTCCTGATGAAGGCGCTGATCGCAGTGCGCTTGTATCTCTCTGGACACTCGCTCTCGCCGTTCAGGCACATGCCCAGGTTCGTGGGTTTCGTATAAACACCTGTGTTACGAAGCGCTCCTCTTGTTGCCCGACGAGGACGTCAAGGAAGGGGAGGCGACGGTCACGGCAATGTTCGATGGTGAAGTTGAGATCTGCTGTGGTCGTGGAAGGCTTGTCGCAGGCGCTCTATTTCTTCCACCGTGCTGGCGCTGATGAAAGTGTCGTCAATATACCGGACGTACATAGACGGCTTCTCAATATACCGTCTCGGCTTTCAGTTGTTATTATTCCACGTTCGCAGTTTTGTACGAAGGAAGGGGTGGATGAAGGGAATGACATACGAAAGAAGACTTAATGAAATGGAAAGGCTTTGTCCTCTAAGACTGGGAAAGCATCTGCAATAGAGGTGCATTGTAGTGCATCTTTTGATGTTGCAGATGTAGAGTCTATTAGGAATATACGGAAACAAACAGTATTGTGGAAAATTACATATTGGTTATACAAACACTTAAGTATATCTTAGTTTAACCAGATAAAAGTTAAGTATATCTTAATTTAACCAGACCAAACTTAAGTATATCTTTGTTAAACTAGACCAAAGTTAAGTATATCTTAGGTTAATCAAACCAAAGTTAAGTATAACTTTGTTAAATCAGACCAAAGTTAAGTATGTCTTTGGTAAACCAGACCAGAGTTAAGTCTATCTTAGTTTAACCAGACCAAAGTTAAGTATATTTCAGTTTAACCAGACCACTGAGCTGATTAACAGCTCTCCTAGGGCTGGCCCGAAGGATTAGATTTTTATTTAACGTGGCTAGGAACCAATTGGTTACTTAGCAACGGGGCCTACAGCTTATTGTGGGATCTGAACCGCATTATATCGAGAAATAACTTTCTAATCGCCAGAAATAAATTCCTCCGGTTCCGTATTGGCGGCAGCTGGGAGCGAACTCGGGCTACCAGATTGATAGGCGAGTAGGCGACCTACTCGTCCACTGAGGAACTTATATAAACACTAATATATTCACCAACATTCATTCACCATCAAAACGTTTCTTGTCTGTCAACAAATCACATTCTGAGCCAGTTATGCCCAACAACTTCCAAACAACATTTATATAAAATATCTAATACTTTCTGTGTTTATTTGTGTATTAAAATAGCTTTTGTTATTTAATACACAGCTGATTCACGCATACTGTATTCGAATTGTTCATCTCATATCAATGTTGTTGTACTTACAGTTTTCTCAATAAACCATATATTCCACTATGATCTTACAGTCACTTCTATACCTTTTCCATTATCCAAAGGACAGCTATTTACACAGTTACTTGATATTCCTTCCCAGTATTCTAATCTTAAATCGCCTTTGTGAATTGATAAAATAAAATGATGAAAAAAGCTGTTTATCTTCCAGGTCATTTTGATATCCATGTGTAGTGGTTCATAGCTGAAGTATAGTCACTCATATAAGTGCATGGATGTCTCCGGGCCTAAAGCTGAATTCCATCCAACTCCTTTCTGGACAGCGGGTCTGCATAGTGACGTAAGACGGTAGTCGAACATTTGAAGAGTCGGAGTAGGGGTGCACAACCTTTTGAGCTACTCGGCCACATCATCAAAACATATATCTAGTCGAGGGCCACTAGACTAGATTTTACATGAAATGATAAATAGTTTGTAGAATGTTTAAAGATAAAAAAAAACACAGTTGCTCACCTGTTTTGTTTTAATGAGATTTTTGACACTGAGATTCATGTACAAGTTTTTTATGTTAGGATGGAAATTTGTGGTTGCCAGTCTTAAAACAGAGTGCAGATTTTGATCACTTAGCCTGCTACGAATATTTGACTTGGTCTGGTTTGAGCAGACTAAATGTTTGTTCACATATGTAGGTAGAGCCAAATAAGCTTGCATAAATAGCAGCTTTGTTTCTCAAATAAGGAAACTGACCTTTGGCCAAGCAACTATAAAAGTTGAGCAAGTCCCCTTCATTATACTTGGTACGAAGGCTGTCATTATTCTGAAGATCAATCAGTTCGATTTGTGCTTCGAATTCTACTTCATCAGGAGATACAGAAAGGGTTTGCTGAACAACTTCAAATCATTGACTTCTTTCTTTAGGTCCTCAAATCGGCTCTCAAAGGCCTCCAAAAGTTTTCCTAATTTTGCTGCATAATATTCATGTCTATTGCATACTTTGTGTTTCTCACACATTAGTTTGTAATTTGGGAAGTGTCCTAACTCTCCTTTAAACTATCTGTAACTTGAAACAATTTTAGTTTTTGTTCGAAAGCTGTTACATAATTGGCTAGCTGAGAAATAAGTTGGTTATTCCCCTGAAGTTTATGATTCAAGTTATTTAAATGACTTGTGAGATCTACAAGAATGACAAATCACAAAGCCAGTCAGCATTTGTAAGTTCTGGTACCATCTTATTCTTTTCATTAAGAAATATCTCAATTTCATCCAGAATACTGATAAATCTTTTCAGCGTATTTCCCCTGCTTAACCACCTTCCACCTTACTTGAGTGAAAAACACTAAATCGCCATATTCTGCTTCAATTTCATCAAGAAATTGCTTGAATTGCCGGTGATGCAAAGCTGAGCGTGACTTGATAAAATTGACTGTAGAAAATACAACTTTCATTACATGATCAAAGTCCAGTTCTTTTCCACACAAATTTTGTAGATGTATTATGCAATGAAATTGTTTCAGTTCATATTTTCGCTCTCCAAGGTGTTTTAATCAATAGCTGCACCAATCCATTCTGCTTGCCTATCATTGCAGGAGCCCCATCAGTTGATATTCCTACTAACTTGTCCAAATCTAACTCAATTACTGAAATTTGTTCTAAAAGTCCATTAAGTAAATCACTACCAGTGTCTGCCCCTTCAATGAACTGAGCCCTACGAGTTCCTCATGAATAGAAAAGTCCTCTGTCACACCACGTACAAATACAAGTAGCTGAGCCGTAGATGTAACATCAGTAGATTCATCAGTGGCTAGGGAGAAGTACACAAATTGTTTACTTTTCTCTTCACTGGTCTACTATATCACCCGACAAATCAACAATACGACGTTGCACTGTCATACAATTCAAAAACTGATATTCTCAAACTTTTTCAAAACATCTGGAGAAAGTTTTTGAGCAGCAAGTAGAATACACTTTTTAATGAAATCCCCCTCTGAAAATGCCTTGGAATGTTTAGCAATCAGGTTTGCAATTTCATAACTCACTTCTGTTACGTCCTGTGCCTCTTTATTTTTTGAATAAACATATTTTTCTGCACATGAAAACCTTGCATTAGTGATTTAATTTTTCTGCTTTCTTAGTTCACCAACAAATTTTTCATAAGGCTTGTGCTTTGTCAGATAATGCCTTTGCAAATTGTATTCCTTACAAACGGCCACAATATTCTGGCATATCAAGCAAATGATTTTTTTTCACTGTTTTCCACAAAGAAATATTTATCTGTCCATATTTCTTGAAATTTTCTATGTTCATCTTCAAGCTTTCTTTTTCGACTTGAGTTTTTGTCCACAGAAGTACCAGAAGCCATAGTAGCTAAGCAAAATTAATCTGAAAACACTACAATGATAATGCCTGGCCTTGTAGCAATATCTCCTATTTTAGACGGCAAAGAAACTATCGGAGCTCAGACAAATTGGCTTACTTGGAGGTTGGTTGCCAAAATAATCATTTTTACAAACTTTTTAAACTGGAATTTAGATGTATTAGGAAACCATAATTATGAATGTAAAATACAATAAAAAAAAGAAAAACAAGAAAAACAAAAACAGGTTTCGCATCTGTTTAAAAAGAGAATAGTATTCAAAATTATGATAAATATTAATTTAGATATAACTTCAGGTGGTTACCTTCCCTTCACAACAACGAGGTTACTCCCGTCTAGACAACGGTCTACACGAGGTGAACGCGTATGGCTGTCTACAAGCCATACGGCGCGTTCACCTCTTGTCTCGACTGCTTTCGCGTTCGAGGATGGTGATGAAATTATTGAATTTAGTGAATGAACGATTATAGATAACGAGATAATTCAACAATAACAAGAAAACAAAAAGAATAAATACATACATACATATATATATATATATATATATATATATATATATATATATATATATATATATATATATATATATATTTATAGTAACCTAGCCTCCTGGGGGGGCAACCAAGTCCTTATGGGTGCCGGTCCCAAGGCCCGGATAAATAGGGAGGGTTGGTGTCAGGAAGGGCATCCGGCTGTAAAAATCTGTGCCAAAACCAAAAAATGGAATGAGCCAAAATATGGAAAGAGGTAATGCTAGGGCGTACTCCGTAAACGACGCACAGAGAACATCTCCCTAACTCTGTGGTAAGGCGAGGGCTACTGCATCAGGAGCGGGTGCAGCTAAAGAAGCGAGCTCACATTTGGGTTTAGAGTATGTCAGCTAAATGTTGGGTCCATGACTGGGAGAGGTAGAGAATTGGCTGACTTGATGAAAGAAAAGAAAGTAGATGTGTGTGTGCAAGAAACGCGGTGGAAAGGAAATAAAGCTAAAGAGTTGGAGATGGATATAAGCTATATTATAGTGGAGCAAATAAACAAGGTAGAAATGGAGTTGGCATAGTACTGTCTAGTGAACTAAAGAACTCGGTAATAGAAGTGCATAGAAAGAATGACCGTATCATCAGATTGAAGATATGTTATGGAGGAGAGATTCTGAATATTGTGAGCACATATGCACCACAAGTTGGTTGCACAGAAGAAGAGAAGGGAAATTTCTGGAGAGACATGGATGGAATAATGCAAGAACTGGAAGAACATGAGAGGGTGATAGTTGGGGCAGATTTGAATGGCCATGTCGGAAGTGAAAATGAGGCGATTGGTCGGTGCATGGGGGCCATGGAATTGGGGAGAGAAACCCAGAAGGAGAGAGTGTAGTGGACTTTGCTGTGTCATTCGACATGGCAATAGTAAACACATTCTTTAAGAAGAAAAGGGAACACCTAATAACATATAGGAGTGGGGGTGAAGATTCTCCCAGATAGACTATTTTCTTTGTATAAAAGGATAAATCTGGTGGAGGTCAAGAACTGCAAAGTTATTCCAGGCGTCCATGTAGCCCCCCAACACAGACTGCTATGTATGGACTTGAAGTTGAAAAGGGAAAGAAAAACCAAAGCTAAAGGGATAAGGAAAATTAAATGGTACGAATTAGAGAAGGAAGGGGATAAGAAGAGAGAGTTTAAGAGGGAGGGTTTTGGAGGATATTGATATAGGGATTGAAGATGTTCAAGAATTGGTGGGCACGAAATGCAGCAGTAATAAGAAGGCATGGAAAGGAGCTGCTAGGAGAGACATCTGGTATCATATGGGAAGAAAAAGGAGAGTTGGTGGTGGGATGAAGACATTGAGAAAGTAGTAAAAGATAAGAAGGAGGCAAAGAAAAGATGGGAAGAGTCACAGTCAGTGGAAGACAGAAATAGGTACAGAGAGAAAAACAAGGTGGTGAAAAAGGTGGTAGCCCAAGCTAAAGCAAAGTCGTATGATGATGTGTATAATGAGCTGGGGACAAAGGAAGGATTAAAGAAGATGATCAAGCTATCAAAGGCTAGAAATAAGAGCCACCAAAGATATAACACATATCAAACAAATAAAGGATCAAGAGGGTGAGTACTTAGAAAGGAGGAAGACATTGTGAAGAGATGGAAAGAATATTTCGAACAGTTGTTAAATGAAGAAAACAATAGACTAATAAGAGAGGATGGGGAAGTGAACATTGGCATGGTAATGAGGTTTTCTAGGGAAGAGGTACTAAATGCACTGAAGAAGATGAAGTGAATGGGAAGGCAACTGGACCAGACATGATCCCGGTGGAGGCATGGAAAGCATTAGGAGATGAAGGAGTGGATATACTGTACGATCTTATGATAAAGATCCTTGAGCAGGAAAAGATACCAAATGAGTGGCGTGGGAGTATATTGATCCCAATTTTTAAAGGGAAAGGCGATGTCCAAGAGTGTGGTAATTATAGGGGCATTAAATTGATGTCCCACACTTTGAAGATACTGGAGAGGATGATAGATGCTAGACTGAGAGAAGAAGTACAAATAGGTAAAGAGCAGATGGGATTTATGAAGGGAAGGGGAACAACAGATGGTATACTTTGTCTGAGGCAAATAATGGAGAAATTCGGGAAAGACAAAGGGACCTACATATGGTATTCGTTGACCTTGAAAAGGCTTATGACCGAGTCCCGAGACATGAGGTATGGAGGAGCCTGAAGGAGAAGATGGTGCCAGAGAAGTATGTGCGATTGATACAAGAGATGTACCGGAATGTATTTACCAGAGTGAGGAGCAGTGTTGGAGAGACAGAGGGTTTGGTTTGAGGTGAGAGTCAGGATTACACCAGGGCTCGGATCTGAGCCCATTTATCTTTAACATAGTGATGGATGTTATAATAGAGGAAGTAAGGGAGACAGTACCATGGAACATATTGTATGCGGATGATATTGTTCTGTGTGCAGAGAGCAGGGAAGATCTGGAAGTGAAATTGGAAAGATGGAGACAAGTACTGGAGGACAGAGGAATGAGAATAAGTAGATCTAAGACAGAATATATGTGTACCACCACTGAGGTGGATGATAGAGAAAGTATTCAGCTTGGTGGAGAGCAAATAAGGAGAGTTGATAAGTTTAAGTATGGGATCTTTTGTTAACGCTGGAGGAAGTATGGAAGAAGAAGTAAAACATCGGGTACAGGCAGGCTGGAACAACTGGAGAGCAGCCTCTGGGGAGTTCTTTGTACAAAAGAGTGCCGCTTAGGTTAAAAGGAAAATTTCACAAAACGGTGGTAAGAACAGCAATGTTGTATGGAACGGAAACAGCAAACATGAGAAAAGCTGAGCAGAAGAAGATGGATGTGGCAGAATGAGAATGCTTAGGTGGATGTCTGGGTGACAAGAGTGGATAGGATCAGAAATGACTACATAAGGGGGTCAACTAAGGTGGTGGAAGTATCAAAGAAAGTGCAGGAGGGGAGGATGAGATGGTATGGACACCTGTTGAAGAGAGATGAGGACCACGCTGGGAGACATACTATGGGGGTGGAGGTGCGAGGAAGAAGAAAAAGAGGGAGACCAAGAAAGAGATGGAAGGACTGTGAGAGGGTGGGGGGAGACTTACATGAGAAGGGAATTGATGAGGCAGAAGCGCAAGATAGAAATAGATGGAACCGGCTCATCCGAAACGGCGACCCCATATAAAAATGGGAACAAGCTGGGAAGAAGAAGGATATATATATTTGTATATGTATGTATGTATATGTAATATATATATATATATATATAATTATATATATATATATATATATATATATATATATATATATATATATATATATATATATGTTTATATATGCATAGACACATATACATACATACATACATATGTATGTGTGGTGTGGTGTGTTGGTGTGTTGTGTTTTATATAGTACATTTTTACTATTTGTAATTATATCATAAGACGGAGTAATATGTTTATATTTATTATTTTCTTTTACTGTACAGAGAGTGATATATTGTGTTTTCTATGATAACTTCGAGGGCCGCCATGTGCTTCACTGGGGGCCGCATGCGGCCCGCGGGCCGCCGGTTGTGCACCATTAATTTAAACAGTTTCGCACTGCCAGACACCTGTCATCCAGAAAGGGGCGAAATGGAAATCTCTCTCTCTCTCAAACACCCGGACATCCATGAACTTATGTGAGTGACTGAACATAACAAGGATTGAGTAAAGTCTACCGTACTTCCCCCGATCACGCCTATTCCCCCCCCCCCCCCCCAACCCCCCCCCCCCACACCCCATATTTCGGGTTTCGCCAGATGTTTCCACGGAGAAGTTGATCTGGGAAAAAAACGAACAAAGCTCCAGCAACGCCCCCTTTTCCTCTTCTCTATTATTCCACCAGTTGAAAACAACGAATCCATTCTTTCGTCTCTCGTTTTGCGAGGTTTGGTTAAGCTGCTTTCGAGATTGCTGAAACAAGAACTTCCTGTTTGTTCTGTTGCTTTGTCATGTGTTTCGCAGGAGTTTAGCGACCTTAGACTATCATGTTCCAAATTCTGCAAACGTATGAATACATATCGTGGAATATTGCGCGAGGCAATATTTCGCCATGCGACACAAAGATCCTGTTGGCTCGCAAAATCAACCTTTTGATTGAAATTGAAAGCCGAAATTCCAATCAAACAGGAAAGGAAAGAGTATTGCAAAACCTTTCCCAATATTATGGCTGTTTGCGGAAAGCCTTTTATAATGGTATATTTAAATAATAATGAACAAGTTTAAAATCATTGCTTATACTCGAAAACGTATATACTATTTTGGTGTATAGACTTTTTTTTATTACACTTAAAAGAAATTTGTTTATTGTTTTAAACAAAGATTTTGAGGTCAGGCGTTATGCCTTTCCTCGCCATGAGTTGCGACCCACCGTAATTGTCTGGCTATCACATAAATAATTGCCTGTTTGGGTCAATAGAGTTAAAACAGTGTGGTAATGGACACACACACACACACGTAGGAACAAATATAAAAAAATCTCTAATTGTATTCGTTATTCTCTTAACAGAAATGAGCAACTGATATTAAGAAGTTTATGAAAGAATGCAAAAGTATCGCCTTATAACGTCAGTTTCCTATAGACTGCTACTCTACTACGTGTCCCAAGGAAATATTCGATTTAACACATGAAATGGTTGTCGTAATTATCGGTGGTTGCTCAGCAGAAAATCAAGAAATTTAAACCCTTTTTATCTGCCCTTTCGCGCTTTTTCTGTCCGCCCTCAGATCTTAAAAACTATTGAGGCTAGACGGCTGCAAATGGGTATGTTGATCATCCACCCTCCAATCATCAAACGTACCAAATTGCAGCGCTCTAGCCTCAGTAGTTTTTGTTTTTATTAAAGGTTAAAGTTTACGATGGTCATGCGTCTGGCACCTCTTTAGGTGACAGACGCATGACCATTGACCGCGGCTGGGAATTTCATACAGCGTTATACACTATACGGAAAACTGATTGCGCCGAAGAAACTTTTCCTACTTATTTGTTTTGTCAAAGAAGTTCTCAAACTTTCCCCTGCAACGAAACTCCCTGATATGTCGCCTCGCGGAAGTCACACCAATGAAACAATTGCCGTGAAAGGTCAAAACAAAAGAGCTAAAGGAACAGAAATCGCCTGTATCGAATTCCCAGACGAGAGGAGAGTAGTTCTACGCGTTGCAGCACTTTCTTTCTGATGACCTGAGCCTTCATCAGAGGGAAGGTCGAAAACAATTCTGCAGAGTCGGGTTCCAGTGAGGTGGATGACTTTCATCTCCAGATATTGTGATGATGTACCTTGGACTTTTTTTTCTCTCCCATTCAGAGAGCGAGAGGTTTATTGACGTTCTGGCACTGCCTGTATGTATAGATTCTGTTTGCCTGTATGTGTAGATTCTTTACTGTACCTTCCTTCATATTCTCATGGGTCCCCAGGGTATTTTGCCCAAATTGTGATATTCCATTTCAGGACCCTGAGTGTCGTCGTAACAGATAAAATAACACGTGAGTTACATTCTTTTTGCTTTAGTGATAGCTTTACATAAATGACATAAACATAAAATAACCAGGTATCTTAATGTTGTGACAAATACAGCTCCTATTTCTCCTCTCCTACCGAATTTATTCAGGGTTTGGACACTCAATGCACGCTAAGAGACGATATATTTCTTGTCGAGAACTTCTTACGTAGGAGAAGGATAAAAAAGGGTCCTTCGGTCTTTGTCTAGCGGTGTTTGGTTTGGATATATATATATATATATATATATATATATATATATATATATTATATATATATATATATATATGACTGGTAAAAATGTTCTGTAACAACAGAATTCCATCTAATAAAAGGAGCCCATAAAAACACCAAAAATGTAGAGAGAAAAGTACTATATTTCAGAGACTGCTCTCTCTCTCTCAGGTATATGATGAGAGAAGTTTACAGAAAAGGTGGTATTTATACCAAGAGATTCGTCCACAAGTAAGGCCAATTTAGGTCACCCCCGCTGATAAATCTTCCTTTAATCTTCTTAAGCGTTGGTTGAATGAACACTGCGTCGACGATATCTGATATCCAAGCCCCTTTTGAGATGTTCATTACCTGCTTCTCTTTTATTAAGGCCGATTCCATTATTTGACTCTTGTACCGGCAGTTGCTGCTATAAATTACACGTGACATATTCCAGTTTATTCTATGGTTATGTTCATTTATATGGTTGAAAATAGCCGAGTTCTGTTGTCCATACCTAACTGACAGTTTGTGTTGTATTAATCTCTGGGGAAGTGATTTACCTGTAAATCCGATGTAAGATTGGTTACAGTCCTGGCATGGATCTCATATACCCCAGAGTCTTTGGGAGATGTCTTTTGTTGGACGTTAATCAGGGATTTGGCTAAGGTATTTGGGTAGGTAAATGCAAAAGGGTTGGATTTCCCAAGGGTGTGAGTTACTCCCTTAATCGTCTCCAGGTGGGGAATTTTTATTTTATTGTTGGGTGTGTCTCTGGTCTTGTCTTTAGGGGGTCGGTAGAAAATTACGTTTGCTTTTTGAATTGCTTTCTCAATTATATGGTCAGGACACTTTAAAGATGAAAGTTGCTTGCGAATTAGTTCAAATTCTTTTTCCAGGAAATCTGGGGAACAAATTCGTAAGGCTCTTAAGAATAGGTTGCTAGCTACACCTATCTTGATAGTAATGTCATGATAGCTAAATAGTGAATATATGAAAGTGAGAACGTTGGTTTTCTGTATATGGTAAATTTGTATTCTTGTCGTGTCTCTGATTATTAAAACATCAAGAAAAGGAATTTTGTTGTCTGTTTCCCATTCAACTTTAAATTTGATGCTGGGCACTAATGTGTTTAATTTTGAGAGGAATTCATTAAAACCACCCCACTTATTATCCCAAAATGTTAGTATGTCATCCACGTATCTCATCCACAGCATGTTTTTGGGTTTTATTATTAATACAACACAAACGGTCAGTTAGGAATGACAACAGAACTCGGCTATTTTCAACCATATAAATGAACATAACCATAGAATAAACTGGAATATGTCACGTGTAATTTATAGCAGCAACTGCCGGTACAAGAGTCAAATGATGGAATCGGCCTTAATAAAAGAGAAGCAGGTAATGAACATCTCAAAAGGGGCTTGGATATCAGATATCGTCGACGCAGTGTTCATTCAACAACGCTTAAGAAGATTAAAGGAAGATTATCAGCGGGGGTGACCTAAATTGGCTTACTTGTGGACGAATCTCTTGGTATAAATACCACCTTTTCTGTAAACTTTTCTCATTCATATACCTGAAGAGAGAGACAGCAGTCTCTGAAATATAGTACTTTTCTCTCTACATTTTGGTGTTTTTATGGGCTCCTTTTATTAGATATATATATATATATATATATATATATATATATATATATATATATATATATATATATATATATATATATATAAATATGTATGTATGTATGTATGTATACATTTACTGCATTTATACATATACATAATCATATATATACATCTATTAAAGGAGCCCATAAAATACGCCTGAATATAGCAAGTAAGTACTATATTTCAGAGAGACAGCAGTCTCTGAAATATAGTATACTTACTTTCCATATTTTGGCGATTTTATGGTCTACTTTTATTAGATGGAATTCTGTTGCAACGAAACATTTTACCAGTCATCTTATATATATATATATATATATATATATATATATATATATATATATATATATATATCTGTATGTATGTATGTATGTGTATGTATGTATGTATGTGTGTGTATGTTTTTGTGTATGTATACGTTATATTGCTAGGATACTAGGATACAGAATTCAAAGTCACAAATAGATAATAAGCAAATTAACTTAAAACAAACGTCCCTGGGGGTAAATGGCTCTGGTTGTCTGTCGCAAAATTACGTGCTTTTATGCCAAATGTGGAGCGGCCCTATTTATCAGGAATGTCTGCTCGGGAATGCGAAAGGAGTTCTCAACTGAAAGAGAACGAGACTACGAAGCCTTTGAATGAGAGATATAATATCATATGTTGAGTTTCCTCTTGTCTGTTGCACGGGCATAACGAGGAAGTCCCGGAAAAAAAGGCTGTTGAACTATTTTTGTAGAAAAAAAAATCTCGGTCGTAAATTGTGTTTCTCTTGTAAACGATACATTCATAACTTGTTTACGATTAAGTGACCCGGTTTCTGGATATTATTTATGCAAATAACGCCGCACCTCTCATTAATAAGTAATAATCAGTAATGACTATGGATCCAGTTCTAACTCTCCAGAATTACAAATATTAGCCCGGAATTTAGCTGGTCGTTGGTTATGGAGTTATTCGAGTGCGTGTTTATTTACATTGATCTCAGTCCTCAGGTTTATTTAGTTCACTCGCTTAAGAATTTTTTCCAGGGGGTTTCTGCTTCCACTCTCTCTCTCTCTCTCTCTCTCTCTCTCTCTCTCTCTCTCTCTCTCTCTCTCTCTGCGCTGTTAGCAAGTGGTTGTCAATAGCAACAGTGGTACAAATGACAATAATGTCTGTTTTTACATTAAAGTATTGCATCGTATCTGTCTATGAAGGCATGCCCATGCCACCGGTATCTGAAAACTGCAAATACTTTATGTATTTAAAGTGAAAAAAGACATTTTTTGCCATTTTAAACAAAATTTATATTATCAAAATACTTGTCTTCAATTTTTTTTGAAACATTGAATAGCTTTACTGCGCATTTTAAATGCTTGATATATTTAACGTAAAAAGAGAAAAAAATTCATTTTACCGTTTAATTTCTTAGCAGTTTCAAAATACCTGTCTCCTAAATTTTTGATATACTTTCTATAGCTTTATTAGTATTTCAAATGCTTTATATATTTAAAGTAAAAAAAATATATTTTGCCATTTAAATTTTATTTGCATTTTCAAAATACTTATATCTTATTGTTTTGAAACGCTTTGAATACCTTTACTGCGTATTTCAAATGGTTTATATTATTAAAGTAAGAAAAAATTATTTTTCCATTTATTTTTTTTTTCAAAACATTTTCTTCTAATTTTGAAATGTTTCAATAAATTTACTGAGTATTTCAAATGCTTTATATAAGAGTAAAAAAAATATTTAGTCATTGAAATTTTTTTGCATTTTCAAAATACTTATGTCTTTTATATTTTATTTTTTGTAAATGCTTTGAATAGCTCTAATGTGCAAGTTAAAATGTGACATCAACTTGAGCATTGTCATCGAGTCATTTCATCTAAAGGCAGCTAACGAGGCCAAATCCCCCCCACATCCCCCCCCCCCCCCACCCCTTCAAAAGCAAAAACAGCCAATTATGGTATAAGACACTCATGTTTATCCTGACGTCTTGCCAAATTTTCGTACAAATAAGTCTCAAAAGAACTCCACTAAAAAAGACGGAAAAGCAGCAATGCTTCTCTGGTATCTAGATATTTTCGGGAAATATACACAAGTTCTATTAGTATCGCTACCAAGTCAGTAGGTCAGCAGGACTTTTGAATTCCAGAGATTCAGCTCCAGTGACCCTGCAGGTGTGCGACGCCACATAACCCGTAGACTGATTATTCCTGAGATCACCATCCACTTTTCAAAAGGAGGTTCACATGATAAGGAACCTCAACAGTTTAATGTACCTTATTATGTTGCGTTCCAAGTCATTATATTTCACCCACGGCTTGAAAATTGCTTTTCATTTATGAATTATGTGTTGATTATTACTTCGGGAATCTTAGTTATGAAATTCAGTGACCTTTGTATCCTTACAGGTGTACCCTACGATGGGTAGATATGTAAAACTTTTTTTAAATGGAAGGTCGACATCTCCCTATACGTCGTTGAAAAGACAATATCACCCCTAATTAGGGATCAGAACTTTTATCCGGATATCTGGCCTGAGCTGTTCATTAATTGCTCGTCTCCTCGCCTCTTTAAATGTGCCTTGAAGAGTTCTCATCGTCCTCATAATTACTTCTCAGATAATCATCTTTTTCCTTTACCTCTGAATACGGTTCTAAGACGTTGAAGTTGTTCTGTCGTTCACGAATAGACGGTCTAATAAGTGGGTTAGGTGCGTCTCCTTGTAATTTTTTCTACCCTCTGGAGTCTGGACTGAATCAAAGGCGAGTCATCAAGTGGATGATTATGACTTTGGAATGATTGACTTGGCCTCCGTCTCTTCCCTGGATTCCATCTCTCATTCCAGAGGGTGTACTTGTAGTCAGCACTTCTTCCTGGAAACAGAAAGTGGAAGTGGCTTCCTTTGAAATCCAATGAACCATATGGTATTATATTCATAAAGACAAGTCAAGATATAACAAGTTAAAAAAATACGCCGAAGTTTCTTCGGATCAGTCGAGTTTTCTGTACAGCGTATGAGCGGCGGCCCATGGAACTTTCAGCCGACAGCGTTATGCCAGTCGCACGACCATGGCTAACTTTAAACTTAGATAAAGTACAAAACTACTAAGGTTAGATGGCTGTAATTTGGTATGTTTGATGATTGGAGGATTGATGATCAACATTGCAATTTGCAGCCCGCTTACCTTGTTTGTAAGATCTG
>NC_061107.1:4210392-4292159 GCF_015104395.2 Macrobrachium nipponense
CTGAAAATTTACTGAATGAAGCTTTCTTTACACTAGCGTTCAGAAAGAATGACCACTGATTTTCTTTGATTATCATCAGTCCTCAATTAAACGCCATACTCACGGAAACAATTAAAATCATTGATGAAAATTAGTGATGGTGTGCCCTTAAAAGCTATAATTCAAATATATTCCATTAGGTGGCATCGGTTAACGGTGATCCAGCTTACAGCGTCTTGTCGCCGTCGCCATACATACTGGAACACATGATGTGTACCACTGACATAGTGACATATTAAGTCCAAGAGTAATGTAGTTCTGAGCTAACTCAATGTGAGACACAGTAGTTGCTTTTGGATGTTCAGAAGCATAGCAAGAGGAGGATTATCTCTTTTTAAAAGATAACTTACATATGTTCAATTCTGTGTTGGAATAGGATATTTGATTGTCCAGCTATTTTGTTAGGATTTTTTCATGTTTAGAAATCATATCCACATCTTCTTCTTATACGTTAAATACATAATCCAGTTCCTTTAATAGAATCTTTAGTTTTCTTCGCTCCACTGACAATAGACATTCTGTTACCTGAGTCATCCTCATTTTGTTAGTTTTCTGTGAAAGCAAACTATTGAGATGGCTTTGTCTGTCCGTCCACCTTCAGATCTTAAATCAACTGAGGCTAGAGGGCTGCAGATTGGTATGTTGATCATGCACCCTCCAATCATCAAACATACCAAAATGCAGCCATGTAGCTTCAGTAGTTTTACACTTATTTAAGGTTAAAGTAAGCTATAGGACAGGCTATCACCGGCAGTGGGTGAAAGTCGCATTGGCCGCGGCTCGTACGTATTTTTTTTACTTGTTTACTTGGCGTATTTTGTACTTGTTCACTTTTCTTTCAGATGGGGTTACAATCTTTCTCACCTCTTCAACTTATGCATTACTTAATTCTCCATATCTATCACGAAAAACCCTATGCTATGGTGAGGCACGTGGCGTCGATATACTTAAGGAACCAACGTTTTCTCATTTTCTATCAACGCTTACACCTCTCTCTCTCTCTCTCTCTCTCTCTCTCTCTCTCTCTCTCTCTCTATGTATTATTCAACTATCAAACTGACTATAATGCAAAATTTGTTATAGGTTACACTAAATTCTCTCTCTCTCTCTCTCTCTCTCTCTCTCTCTCTCTCTCTCTCTCTCTCTATGTATTATTCAACTATCAAACGACTATAATGCAAATTTGTTATAGGTTACACTAAATTCTCTCTCTCTCTCTCTCTCTCTCTCTCTCTCTCTCTCTCTCTCTCTCTCTCTATTATTGAACTATCAAATTGACTATATTGCAAGTTTTTTCTAGGTTACCCTGGATTCTCTCTCACTCTCTCTCTCTCTCTCTCTCTCTCTCTCTCTCTCTCTTCTCTATTGAACTATGCAACTGACTACATATCTTGTATTTATTTAATTTTATGTTTAATTTGTTTCTTTAAATTCATTTTCCTCTTTATATATTTACTTTCACCACCAAAGTCGCCACCATCATGACCATAATGATGCTCTCTCTCTCTCTCTCTCTCTCTCTCTCTCTCTCTCTCTCTCGTACAACACTAAACGAAAGAGTGATCCATAGGACAAGAATTCTCATTTTGAAGAAGAAATACGACCCCTTTTTTTCCCCATCGCCCTCCTCCTGTTGTTCTCCGCTATTAATTCTCATTGTCACGTCAACTATGAACGAGAAGAAAGACGTCTCTTAATTGGCCATTAAAACTTTTGTTTACTCCGACAAGGGGCAGGAAGCGACAGATCTAATATTCAACCTTTGGAAAATCAAGGTTATCTCTATAAGTGGCAATTACCAAAAGGATCTACCAGGCAGGACGTCAAGGTGGCTATCTTGACGCGGGTAAGTGGTCACCGCTTGTGTGAAACGTCCTTTTCATTTGGCTCCATTTTCATTTCATTTTCGAAAATCTCAGGGCAGTAATTCCTGTGAGATTGTTATTTTATTATTATGTGAATAGGGTTCATCCTCTGAATAATAATAATAATAATAATATAATAATAATAATAATAATCATAATAATAATAATAATAATAATAATAATAATAAGTGGGGCTGGTCCGTCGTTGGATAGGTGACCGCTCTCCTCGGCATTGATTCCTTGGTAAAGGATCTTTACCATAATTTCCTCAGTCTACTCAGCTGTAAATGCAGTACCTATCCCTGCAATGGGGTGGGTAGGGCGTACCAGCTATGGGTTAAATAACAAAAATCAGCAATGATGGAAAGAAATGAAGGATAAACGACAACGACGTAAATGGAACCTCTAGCAACAGAGGAGCTTCGTCCGGCAACCAGGTATTCAACCCAATTGAAGGGGAAGACGGTCAGGTACTTGGAGGTCGTCATCCAGCAACTGACCACCACAACGACAGTAATCAACAGCCTGAGATTGGAGCTACGAGCACCAACCAGAGGGAGTGATAAAAACGATCAGGCAAAGATCCTTCTGGGACTATGATATCAGAACGGATGGGGTGATACGTGCAAATAGCCCAGACGTGACGTTGATTGACAAAGTCAAGAAGAAAGTATCACTCATTGATGACGCAATACCATGGTACACCAGAGTTGAAGAGAAAGAGAGGGGGAAAAAATGGATAGTATCAAGATCTGAAAATAGAAATAAGAAGAAAATGGGATATCCCAGTGGAAATCGTACCCATAATCATAGGAACACTAGGCACGATCCCAAGATCCTTGAAAAGGAATCTAGAAAAAACTAGAGGCTGAAGTAGCTACAGGACTCGTGCAGAAGTGTGATCCTAGAAACGGCGCACATAGTAAGAAAAGTGATGGACTCCTCAGGAGGCAGGATGCAACCCGGAACCCCACACTATAAATACCACCCAGTCGAATTGGAGGACTGTGATAGTGCAAAAAAAAAAAATAAAAATAAATAATAATAATAATAATAATAATAATAATATAATAATAATAATAATAATAATAATAATAATAATAATAATAATAGTATGTTTTGTTAAAAATGACTGCTGCTTCAGCACTATTAATCTTATAAAGAGTCTTCTCTATCTTTCTGATGACGGCTTTCTCGTTGTTGCTTAGACTGGCGAGCAACGCACCAAAGGGCATGGTAAAATTCAGTTGAGTCATTTGATTTATTATTGCTTATACAATTCTCTCTCTCTCTCTCTCTCTCCCTCTCTCTCTCTCTCTAACGCGACATTTCCTCCTGATCGACAGGACATTATCAAGCGATAACTGCTGAGGGACTGAATTCCAGTGTTTGTTGTTGTTTTTGATTTAGCTGACCTTGTGTCAGCACGGGCTCTTGCTCACAGAGCAGCCCGTAATTTCCAGTGGCGAGTCCTTATCCTTTTATCGTGGTATTGCGAGCTCTTCAGTACGGTCAGAGCACCTCTCCGGCAGGTCGAGTATTTATTGGTTCCCGGGAAGGTGACTCATACGGCGGGCGTTGACGAGTCTTGCAGACCTTCTCAGGTAGGGGGTATCACCGGGAGCCTCTTGATTGGCTTCTACCTGCGTGACGTCTAACCGATACGTATGCCCCGCCCAAGGATGCCCTGGGATTTACATTGGCATGACGACGATGCGCCTGTCAAAAAGGATTTCCTGCCACGCCCAGGAGGGCGCCATTAGGCAGCACGCCCTTGCAGTACACCGCAGAAAACATCACGAGAGACGACATCGTCAGGAATATTAAGATCATCGGGAGAGCACCTGACCCAGGACGTCTGCGTCTCCTAGAAGCGTTGTTCATCCTCGAAGAAAAGCCTCCCTCAATACAACCCAAGAAGCGGTCCTGATACCGACGTGTGTGAGGAGGACTACACCCCTCCCCCCTAACGAAAGTACCAGCGCGCATGGAACGAACACCGGACATGAGAATAATACTAGGGGTGACGTCACGCAGGTAGAAGCCAATCAAGAGGCTCCCGGTGATACCCCCTACCTGAGAAGTCGCAAGACTCGTCAACGCCCGCCGTATGAGTCACCTTCCGGGAACCAATAAAAATTCGACCTACCGGAGAAGTGCTCTGACCGTACTGAAGAGCTCGCAACACCACGATAAAAGGAGAAGGACTCGCCACTGGAATTAAATTTACGGGCTGCTCTGTGAGCAAGAGCCCGTGCTGGCACAAGGCCAGCTTAATCTTAAACAACAACAACAACAACACTGGAATTCAGTCCCTCAGCAATTATCGCTTGATAATGTCCTGTCGATCAGGAGGAAACGTCGCGTTAGAGAGAGAGAGAGAGCGAGAGAGAGAGAGAGAGAGAATAGGATGAAGCGAATAAGAGAATTCGTAATAAGCAAATATAAATCAAAGACTCAACCGAATTTTCACCATGCGCTTTGGTGCGTGCTCGCCAGTCTAAGCAACAACGAGAAAGCCGTCATCAGAAAGATAGAGAAGACTCTTTATAAGATTAATAGTGCTGAAGCAGCAGTCATTTTTAACAAAACATGTCTACGAGAGGGTCTCCTCCGTAATAATAATAATAATAATAATAATAATAATAATATGCCAGTGGAAAAAGCCACTCCCCCAAATCTCAGATAACACCCCCCCCCCCCCCCGCGTAAACGGGGCCAGTGCTCCCCGTACAACCTTGTAACTAATGCGGTCTATAATTTAATGTTTACGTCTTTCTGCGCCGTTTGTTACCAGAGTTTCAGGTCATTCTTTTAATAATTTTCTTATGATATTTCGTACTTATATAGCTGAGAAGAAACATACGAACACTTTTTAAATGATATACGTATATATATATATATATATATATATATATATATAATATATATACATATATATATATATATATATATATATATATATATATATATATATATATATATATATTAAACTTCTGTTTTTCCAATGTCTGTTAACAGAGTTGGGTCCCTAGCATCCTCAGGGCTTCCTAGTATCCTCAAGGGTTCCCTAGTTCCCTCAAAGGTTCCCTAGTACCCTCGAAGGTTCTCTAGTATCCTCAAGGTTTCCCTAGTATCCTCAAGAGTTGTTTCCTAGTATCCTCAAGTGCGAAATCACCTTGTATATCTGTAACTTATCCTTTATTTTATTTATAAGCCAGAGAGAGAGAGAGAGAAATCTTTGATATTTACATTTCTCGATCTACTTCACGCTAGGAGATACTTCCATTAAACGTTAAATATCTCATAGGTTACCTTTTCGTTAGATATCTAAAACAATATTAAATCCAACATTAGCTTAAAAACTATTTTGATCTATAGAATCTCATCCAGATTTTTAAAAAATACTTAAAAAGTACATTTCAGTAATATATCGTCACTTGATGCAATATGGCAACGCCGCTTCTAACTTTTAAAAAGGGTAGGGGTGGGCCATTTAAACTTCGTTTGATTGACCTTTAAACTCTCCCCAGGCAAGTGAATGGTTTAAATCAACCCCCTTTAAGGCGAGAAATCAAAGCGATTTTATGCCGTTATGAAAAATTCCGTAATTGATTTTAGTTTTATATTATTTAAGAAGTAAAGTATCTTTTTCAGTGTCTTTTATTATTTTTAAGTAAATTACCGCGAAATTTTTTTATTCGTCATTTTAAATATGTATTTTCCAAGTTATTTTGCAAATGCGGTGAGTACACTATACTGCTCGCTATTTATCAGCAGATTATGCGTGTTGCTAGAGAAAAATTAACTTTTTAGATAATTTTTTAACATTCAATTTCTCATGAGTATTACAAAAAGAATGTATAATATTACCTCGCATCCTGCACTTGATCTATAGTGTAGGGCAGCTTATTCACGAGAATCAACAGAATAACGGAACCTTCTCTGA
The DNA here is from genome assembly GCF_015104395.2 of Macrobrachium nipponense. NCBI lineage: Eukaryota > Metazoa > Arthropoda > Malacostraca > Decapoda > Palaemonidae > Macrobrachium > Macrobrachium nipponense. The sequence continues at coordinate 4,216,246 of NC_061107.1, forward strand.
AAAAAAGTGGGACGCCATATCTTAAAAACTAACCATAGAATTCTTCTTGAAAATAACTCATTATGTTTCCCACACCCGAATCGTCGACAGTAATAGGCTCTGAATTAACCTAACCTAACCCAACCTAATCTAACCTAACTTAACCTAGGGGGCAGTACTCTAGTAGAGTCACATCAACTGTGCATTTGATGTCTAGGCCAGTCCCTTACGACGCTCCTGATTGGCTGTTGATAAGCCAATCACAGGGCTAAACTCTCAGTCTCTCTTGAGAGTTCACATGGGTAGGATCTATGTTCCACTTCTCCCGAGCGATACGTCTTTCAAAAAATACCGCTCAAGAGAGATGGAACATAGTTCCTCCACCCAAGTGAAACTCTCGAGAGAGACTCAGTAGAGTTTCCAGCCTGTGATTGGCTTATCAACAGCGATCAGGAGCGTCGTAAGGGACTGGCCTAGACATCAAATGCACAGTTGATGTGAATCTACTATCGTATATATCTCGTGAATTTGCCGTCGGACTGAGTAATGAGACTGTTTTAGAGCCAATCTGTACATGGAATACTTCTAAACTACAGTAATAAATGCAATAAAACCAAAAACATGCTGTGGATGAGATACGTGGATGACATTCTAACATTCTGGGATAATAGGTGGGGTAATTTTAATGAATTCCTCTCAAAATTAAACGCATTAGTGCCCAGCATCAAATTTAAAGTTGAATGGGAAACAGACAACAAAATTCCTTTTCTTGATGTTTTAATAATCAGAGACACGACAGAATACAAATTTACCATATACAGAAAACCAAAGTTCTCACTTTCATATATTCACTACTTTAGCTATCACGACATTACTATCAAGATAGGTGTAGCTAGCAACCTATTCTTAAGAGCCTTACGAATTTGTTCCCCAGATTTCCTGGAAAAAGAATTTGAACTAATTCGCAAACAACTTCGTCTTTAAAGTATCCTGACCATATAATTGAGAAAGCAATTCAAAAAGCAAACGTAATTTTCTACCGACCCCCTAAAGACAAGACCAGAGACACACACCCAACAATAAAATAAAAATTCTTCACCTGGAGACGATTAAGAGAATAACCCACACCCTTGGGAAATCCAACCTTTTGCATTTACCTACCCAAACACCTTAGCAAATCCCTGATTAACGTCCAACAAAAGACATCTCCCAAGGACTCTGGGGTCTATGAGATCCCATGCCAAGACTGTGACCAATCTTACATCGGATTTACAGGTAAATCACTTCCCCAGAGAATAATACAACACAAACGGTCAGTTAGGTATGGACAACAGAACTCGGCTATTTTTACCATATAAATGAACATAACCATAGAATAAACTGGAAATTGTCACGTGTAATTTATAGCAGCAACTGCCGTACAAGAGTCAAATGATGGAATCGGCCTTAATAAAAGAGAAGCAGGTAATGAACATCTCAAAAGGCGCGTGGGTCTCAGATGTCGTCGACCAAGTTTTCATTCTACCAACGCTTAATAAGATTAAGGAGGATTATCAGCGGGGTGACCTAAATTGGCTTACTTGTGGACGGATCTCTTGGTATAAATACCACCCATTTCTGTAAACTTTTCTCATTCATATACCTGAAGAGAGAGACAGCAGTCTCTGAAATATAGTACTTTTCTCTCTACATTTTGGTGTTTTTATGGGCTCCTTTTATTAGATGGAATTCTGTTGTTACAGAACATTTTTACCAGTCATATATATATATATATATATATATATATATATATATATATATATATATATATATATATATATATGTGTGTGTGTAAGTGTGTGTGTGTATATATATATGTGTGTGTGTGTTTCTATGTATATGTATGCATTCATTCAACCGAGTTTTTGTGTTCACAAGTTTATATATAAAAAATATCTTTCGGCTTCTCTCTCTGTTTGCTTCAGAAAAGCGACCTGCGTTATTGACATCAGTAGATAAATAAATTACAATCCTTCGTCGATTGCATGCATTCGGTTCCAAACCTGCCGTTCAAAATGGATTTCCAGCAGCATTTGATGGGTTTGGACTTCGCATATTCCCGTGCAAAGGGCAAAATGTTAGTGGATGCTAATCAGTTTAAAAAAGAGCACTCGAATGATGAGGCAGGTCTTAACTCTGAAAATATACGCTTATTAATTTGAAAAACTTGTATTATGAGGCAAGCTACGTTTTATATAATGCCTGGAGAAAGTGGGGGACTTATCCCAACCCCCCAGGAGACCTTAGGTTCCTCCGAAGTCTGGTCTGAGAGCCTGAAAGCCTCTTTGGGCTCTGTCACTTCCCACATTGCGCGGTTTTCGGCCCTCAGGCTTTTAAAAGGTTGCTCTATACCCTTTTAGAGGGACTTGTCTCTCTCTTTCGTCAAGAGGGACTTTCAGTGTACGTATCAAAAGGGGACAAAATATTATCCACCTCTTCATCTTCTTCTTCTTCTTCTTCTTCTTCTTTTGACCCTAATAGTAGACTAATTTCGTAGTTGGTTTTGGCAGGCGTCTTACTGGAATTACGTATGTTCTCCTAATTGGCCATTATCGGTTGGGACTGATACTAAATGACACTGGAAAATGGAAGCTTTATCTCCCGGAGGAGAACTGTGAGGCAACTCTGTTTCAAAGTCCGATTATTATTATTATTATTATTATTATTATTTTTTATTATTATTATTATTGTTGTTGTTGTTGTTGTTGATATCATTATTATTATTATTATTATTAGTTGTTATTATTATTATTATTATTATTATTATTATTATTATTATTATTATTATTATTATATTATTATTATTATTATTTGGGTTGGGAAAAACACTTTATCACGAAAGTATATACAACTTCTAACTTCTAAGGTGTATAAATTTATAAGCACTTCATAAAAGCTTTCGAACTCTTCCCTGGGTTCATCTTCAGTCCAAAAAGTTTATTTTTTTTTAACTGATGATGAATCCCGGGAAGGGTTCGAAAGCTATTATTAAGTGTTTGTAAATTAATACATAAACTTTTAACATTTTTATTATTTTGGACCCCTTGGAAAGATTATTATTATTATTATTATTATTATTATTATTATTATTATTATTATTCAGAGAATACAAACTTCCAAAGAATATTATGGTGTTCATTAGGAAGAAGTAAGACGAGGTAAAAGGAAACACAGAAAGAAGAGAAAATAAAAATAGAAGAATAAATAATAATAATAATATAATAATAATAATAAATAATAATAATAATAATAATAATAATAATAATAATATGTGGCGCCGTGGAGGAGTGGGTTAGGTCGTCAATAGACTTAAGTCAGTTTAAGCAACTTGGGGCTGGTCAGTCGTTGGATGGGTGACCGCTCTCCTCGGCGTTGATTCCTTGGGAAACGATCTTTACCATAATTTCCTCAGTCTACTCAGCTGTAAATGAGTACCTATCCCTGATGGGGTAGGGTCTCCAGCTATGGGTTAAATAGCAAAACTCAGCAATGATGGAAAGAAATGAAGGAATAAACGACAACGACGTAAATGGAACCTCTGGCAACAGAGGAGCTTCGTCCGGCAACCAGGTATTCAACCCAATTGGTAGGGAAGACGGTCAGGTACTTGGAGGTCGTCATCCAGCAACTGATCACCACAACGACAGTAATCAACAGCCTGAGATTGGAGCTACAGAGGCAAAAAGGAAGAAATGGACAAGAGAAGAAAATAAGGAAATATGGAGATGCTACATCAGAAGCAACCCGACAGAGAGAGGATATAGAAGAAGATTGGTCAACATCTGGAATGAGAGGAATAACACCCCCCAAACAGAGCAGAGGCTGGCAGACCAAGTAAGGAACATAAAGAAAAAGAACTGGCTCTCCCCAACAGAAAGAGAAGAACTGGAAAGGGAAATGTACCACGACAACGAATTACACGAAGACGAACTGAGAGACGATGCCACAGAAGACGACAGGGAAGATGAGGTATCAAACAACGACACACGAAGAAACACCGACGAAGTAACAGAGAGGACGGAATGGGTAGAAAAGATTAGACAATGGATGGACCCAGATACAGAAAGAACAAAGATCCCCTCCATGAAAGCCTACAACACCAAAAAAGAAATTAAGGGAGAAAACAAGTGAGGTCAATGGCAATAATGGGGCCTAATACACACCACCAGTATCACAGAAACAAATAACTTGACATATGCAGGAGCAAGATTAGTAGCAGAACTGATGGGGATTCGAACACCAACACCACCGTCACAACCAACCCAACAGAAACCAAAACAGCAACCTCCTTGGAAAAGGCGCCTGGTAAAGCAAATCATGGTGATGAGATCTGACTTGAGTAAACTGAAAGAGATGGTAGAAAAAAAGGTTAAGAAGCAAGAAAACAAGGGAGGAACTCAACGAGAAATACAAAGTACAAGAGAGGGGACTAAACAACACAATAGAAGATGTAAAACAGAGGCCTAAGGCCAAAGCACACAAGATCCAACGGTACATGAACAGGAATAAGGGATACCAACAGAACAAACTATTCGGAACCAACCAGAAAAGACTATACAGCCAACTAAGAGGGGAAAACAACCACCCAGAAATTCCTGAAGCCGAACCAAGTAAGAGACTCTGGGAAAACATATGGAGCAATCCGGTATCACACAACAAACATGCAACATGGCTCCAGGAAGTCAAGGAAGAAGAAACAGGGAGAATAAAACAAAGATTCACAGACATCACGACAGACACAGTCAGACACCAACTAAAGAAAATGCCAAACTGGAAAGCCCCATGGATACTGGCTCAAAAACTTCAAGGCCCTACACCCACGAATAGCAGAACAACTCCAGCATTGTATCTCAAATCACCAAGCACCCAAATGGATGACCACAGGAAGAACATCCTTAGTACAAAAAGACAAGAGTAAGGGAAATATAGCCAGTAACTACAGGCCTATCACCTGCCTACCAATAATGTGGAAGTTACTAACAGGTATCATCAGTGAAAGGCTATACAACTACCTAGAGGAGACAAACACCATCCCCCACCAACAGAAAGGCTGCAGAAGGAAGTGTAGGGGCACAAAAGACCAGCTCCTGGTAGACAAAATGGTAATGAAGAACAGTAGGAGAAGGAAAACCAACCTAAGCATGGCATGGATAGACTATAAGAAAGCCTTCGACATGATACCACACACATGGCTAATAGAATGCCTGAAAATATATGGGGCAGAGGAAAATACCATCAGCTTCCTCAAAAATACAATGCGCAACTGGAATACAATACTTACAAGCTCTGGAATAAGACTAGCAGAGGTTAATATCAGGAGAGGGATCTTCCAGGGCGACTCACTGTCCCCACTACTCTTCGTAGTAGCCATGATTCCCATGACAAAAGTACTACAGAAGATGGATGCCGGGTACCAACTCAAGAAAAGAGGCAACAAAATCAACCATCTGATGTTCATGGACGACATCAAGCTGTATGGTAAGAGCATCAAGGAAATAGATACCCTATTCCAGACTGTAAGGATTGTATCTGGGGACATCAGGATGGAGTTTGGAATGCGCCTTAGTCAACATACAAAAAGGCAAAGTAACGATAACTGAAGGGATAAAGCTACCAGATGGGAGCAACATCAAACACATAGATGAGACAGGATACAAATACCTGGGAATAATGGAAGGAGGAGATATAAAACACCAAGAGATGAAGGACACGATCAGGAAAGAATATATGCAGAGACTCAAGGCGATACTCAAGTCAAAACTCAACGCCGAAATATGATAAAAGCCATAAACACATGGGCAGTGCCAGTAATCAGATACAGCGCAGGAATAGTGGAATGGACGAAGGCAGAACTCCGCAGCATAGATCAGAAAACCAGGAAACAAATGACAATACACAAAGCACTACACCCAAGAGCAAATACGGACAGACTATACATAACACGAAAGGAAGGAGGGAGAGGACTACTAAGAATAGAGGACTGCGTCAACATCGAAAACAGAGCACTGGGGCAATATCTGAAAACCAGTGAAGACGAGTGGCTAAAGAGTGCATGGGAAGAAGGACTAATAAAAGTAGACGAAGACCCAGAAATATACAGAGACAGGAGAAAGACAGAAAGAACAGAGGACTGGCACAACAAACCAATGCACGGACAATACATGAGACAGACTAAAGAACTATCCCGTCGATGACAATTGGCAATGGCCTTACAGAGGGGAGAGCTAAAGAAAGAAACTGAAGGAATGATAACAGCGGCACAAGATCAGGCCCTAAGAACCAGATATGTTCAAAGTATGATAGACGGAAATAACATCTCTCCCATATGTAGGAAGTGCAATACGAAAAATGAAACCATAAACCACATAGCAAGTGAATGCCCGGCACTTGCACAGAACCAGTACAAAAAGAGGCATGATTCAGTGGCAAAAGCCCTCCACTGGAGCCTGTGCAAGAAACATCAGCTACCTTGCAGTAATAAGTGGTACGAGCACCAACCTGAAGGAGTGATAGAAAACGATCAGGCAAAGATCCTCTGGGACTATGGTATCAGAACGGATAGGGTGATACGTGCAAACAGACCAGACGTGACGTTGATTGACAAGGTCAAGAAGAAAGTATCACTCATTGATGTCGCAATACCATGGGACACCAGAGTTGAAGAGAAAGAGAGGGAAAAAATGGATAAGTATCAAGATCTGAAAATAGAAATAAGAAGGATATGGGATATGCCAGTGGAAATCGTACCCATAATCATAGGAGCACTAGGCACGATCCCAAGATCCCTGAAAAGGAATCTAGAAAAAACTAGAGGCTGAAGTAGCTCCAGGACTCATGCAGAAAAGTGTGATCCTAGAAACGGCACACATAGTAAGAAAAGTGATGGACTCCTAAGGAGGCAGGATGCAACCCGGAACCCCACACTATAAATACCACCCAGTCGAATTGGAGGACTGTGATAGAGCAAAAAAAAAAAAAAAAAAAAAAACAAAAAAAAAAAAAAAAAAAAAAAAAAAAAAAAAAAAAAAAAAAAAAAAAAAAAAAAAACAATAATAATAATAATAATAATAATAATAATAGCACAGATCTGGTGTAACAGACGTAATTCTGGGTAGCGACGGAGGAAGTTTTAGTCTACTAGGAATGGACATTTGATCATTAACAATAAAGTGTCTTTGTATGGCTAAGACCTCGCTTCGGATATTATTATGCACAGTAGGGAGGGGTGGCGGGTGGTGGGGAGGTTATTGTTTGTGTCTGTATGCGTTCTTTCATCCGTACAATACCCTCTGGGTTTGATAGTGCTAACAATGTTAGCAATACCGAAAGAAAGTATAGATTTAAACAGCTGCACACGTGTGGGTTAATGCTTGGATGGCGCTGTTGTGTATCGGAGAGATGGGTGGGTGGGGGGGGGGGGGGGGGGGGTGTGGGTGGGGTTGGGCGCTGAGGAATGAGAGGGAGGTGGGATGGAGGATTAGGCTTGCTGTTTTCGAATTTTTATCTCATATCAATTTTTTTTTTTTTTTTTTACTACCAGTTTTCTCAATGAACCATATATTCCACTATGATCTTACAGTCACTTCTATACCTTTTCCATTATCCAAAGGACAGCTATTTGCACGGTTACTTGATATTCCTTCCCAGTTTTCTAATCTTAAATCGCCTTTGTGAATTGATAAAATAAAATGATGAAAAAGCTGCTTGTCTTCCAGGTCATTTTGATATCCATGCGTAGTAGTTCATAGCTGCAGTATAGTCACTCTTATAAGTGCATGGATGTCTCCGTGCCTAAAGATGAATTCCATCCAACCCTTTCTGGACAACGGGTCTGTATGGTGACGCAAGACGGTAGTTGAACATTTGGCCAGATTCGCACTCCCAGACACCTGTCGTCCAGAAAGGAACGAAATGGGAAATCTCTCTCTCAAACACCCGGACATCCATGAACTTATATGAGTGACTGTACATAACGAGGATTAAACGTCAATCTCGGCGTTGAAAGTACGAGGATGATACCTTTCCACAGAGCAGGGTTGTCGCCTGATGTTCATCGAGTGGCGTAGAGTCTACAGTACTCCCTCAGATCACGCCTACTATTTCTCTCCATATCCCGGGTTTCGTCAGATGTTTCCGCGGAAGAGTTGCTCAGGGAACAAAACGAACAAAGCTCCAGCAACGCCCCCTTTTCCTCTTCTCTATTCTTTCACCAGTTGAAAACAACGAATCCATTCTTTCGCCTCTCGTTTTGCGAGGTTCGTTGAAGTTGTTTCTGAAGGAGTAAATAAATAACTTCTTTATAAAGAGAATTTAATTTTCTCTTGCAATATTGCCAAGATGAAAACTGCAGATAGACACAGATTGATAAAACTCCAGTACCCTTCAGTGATTCAGTTTTCAGACAAGAGTCGTTTCTTGGCGTTTAATTCCATATGTAACGTCATTTTAATTTGAAGTAAGGTAATCTTTAAACGAGCCATACGGACGTAAGCAAAGATAAATGTTAGTATTAGTTTACTAGTCATATAAACCAGTGTTTGAGATAAACACGTCGCAGTGATACGATGGAATAGCCATAACACTCTTGATACTCGTCAGATTTCTACACCAAGCTCATAGAAGCAAACTGAACGACACCATATTACATAATGTGAGCAGAGATTTGCAATGGAGATGGTCTGGATGCTATCAATATGGAAATCAAGAGCCGAGGTTTGTGCTCTTCCAAAGTTTAATGTTTCACAAAGCGACGGAAACTCGCTTGTTATGGTAAAATCTTTCTGTACTTTTCGCAGAGTCAATAAGCCATCTGTTCTGTTTGCTTTCGTGGCATTTCTGATGCAGTGACTAGTGGGATATACTCTGTGTTGCCATGTAATTGGGTGCTGGGGTAGGGAAAATATGGAAATAAATTTACTTTTTTCATTAGATTTTAAAAAGATGCTAAGAATTACTGAATAAAGCTCTACTGTACACTAACTTCCGAAGAGAATGACTACTGATATTCTTTGATTATCATCAGTCCTCTATTAAGAAGACAATTTTACGCCATACTCACGGAAACAATTAGAATCATGGATTGAAATCAGTGATGGTGTGCCCTTAAAAGTTATAATTCAAATATATTCCATTAGGTGGCATCGGTTAACAGTGATCCGCTTTACGGCGTGTCTAGCGACGACAGTAACCTGATTTTCGGCGCCGATCTCCGGTTAACGGTGCCATACACATACTGGAACACAAGCTGTGCACCACTGACTTAGTGACATATCAAGTCTTAGAGTAATGTAGTTCTGAGCTAACTCAAAGTGAGACACAGTAGTTGCTTTCGAATGATCAGAAGCATAGTAAGAGGAGGATTATATCTTTTCTTAAAAGATAACTTACATTATGTTTAATGCCATGTCGGAATAGTATGATTCATTGTCCAGTTATTTTGTTAGGATTTTTTTATGTTTAGAAATCATATCCTTCTTCTTATACCTTAAATATGTAATCCAATTCCTTTATTAGAATCGTTAGTTTCCTTCGCTCCGCTGACAATGAACATTCTGTTACCCGAGTCATCCCCATTTTGTTAGTTTTCTGTGAAAGCAAACTATTGAGATGGCTTTGTCTGTCCATCCATCCTCAGATCTTATCTCCACTGAGGCTAGAGGTATGCAGATTGGTATGTTGATCATCCACCCTCCAATCATCATACATACCAAATTGTAGCCATGTAGCCTCAGTAGTTTTACACTTATTTTACTTGTTTACTCGGTGTATTTTTTACTTTTTCATTTTTCTTTCAGATGGGGTTACAATCTTTCTCAACTCTTCAACTTATGCATTACTCAATTCTACATATCTCTCATGAAAAACCCTATATATATAGCCTTCACACATGGCATTTCTAAATCCTCAAAAGCATTAGTCCTAATATAATTTATAAACCCGATTTTTTTTAGCATCCATTGTTGGTCGAGACAGAAATACAAACATTAATTACCCGCTGAATTTTTAAATTATAATTTTGATAGGAAAGTAATTGATCAGTTTTGATGGAGTTGAAATTAAATATTCTTGGTACGAAGAACTAATTCAAATTATACATTAGCATTTTCATATTTATGATAGAAATTTATAGACCATTTTTTAAAATTACTGCCAAAAGATAATTGAATCGAAATTGAATGACAAGCATATCTTTACACACATACGCACACATCTATGTATGTGTATATATAACTATATATATATATATATATATATATATATATATATATATATATAGATATATATATATATATATATATATATATTATATATATATATATTTATATCACATACATAGATGTGTGCGCATGTGTGTAAAGATATGCTCGTCATTCAATTTTGATTCAACTATCTTGTGACAGTCATTAAAAAAAATACATATCAATTTATATCATAAGTATTAAAAAGTTAATCTATAATTTGAATTAGCCTTCGTACCAAGAATATATAATTTTAACTCCATCAAAGCTAATCAATTACTTTCGTATAAAAAAAAAATATATAAATATATATATATATATATATATATATATATATATATATATATATATATATATATATATATATATATGACTGGTAAAAAGGTTCTGTAACAACAGAATTCCATCTAATAAAAGGAGCCCATAAAAACACCAAAATGTAGGAGAAAAGTACTATATTTCAGAGACTGCTGTCTCTCTCTTCAGGTATGAATGAGAAAAGTTTACAGAAAAGGTGGTATTTATACCAAGAGATTCGTCCACAAGTAAGCCAATTTAGGTCACCCCCGCTGATAATCTTCCTTTAATCTTCTTAAGCGTTGGTTGAATGAACACTGCGTCGACGATATCTGATATCCAATTCCCTTTTGAGATGTTCATTACCTGCTTCTCTTTTATTAAGGCCGATTCCATCATTTGACTCTTGTACCGGCAGTTGCTGCTATAAATTACACGTGACATATTCCAGTTTATTCTATGGTTATGCTCATTTATATGGTTGAAAATAGCCGAGTTCTGTTGTCCATACCTAACTGACCGTTTGTGTTGTATTAATCTCTGGGGAAGTGATTTACCTGTAAATCCGATGTAAGATTGGTCACAGTCCTGGCATGGGATCTCATATACCCCAGAGTCTTTGGGAGATGTCTTTTGTGGGACGTTAATCAGGGATTTGGCTAAGGTATTTGGGTAGGTATTGAACTATTAGAGAAATTTAAAGTAATTAATCCTAAATTACCCTACTTTTATGGTCTTCCCAAAACTCACAAAGACAATCTTCCATTCAGACCCATCGTTTCATGCGCCGGAGCTTTCAATTACAAAATTTCTAAATGGTTAGCTGGCCTCCTTTCTCCTTTTTTAGGCACTTTTTCTCCCAGTCACATCAAACATTCGGAAGACTTTTGTCACAAATTCAGAGAAGCACATATACCACTTCACAACATAAAACTTTTAAGCCTTGACGTAGACTCCCTATTCACAAAAGTACCAGTACAGGACGTTCTTCAGTTTTTAAGGGAAAAATTATCCCCCTATTCAGATCATTTCCCTTTGGCACTTGACAAAATAATAAAGTTAGTTGAATTATGTGCATCTAATAACGTATTTTCATTCGGGGAATCATTCTACAAGCAAAAATTCGGGTGTGTAGTATGTGTAGTCCTTTAAGTCCTATTTTAGCCAATCTGTACATGGAATACTTTGAAACTACAGTAATAAATGCAATAAAACACAAAACATGCTGTGGATGAGATACGTGGATGACATACTAACATTTTGGGATAATAAGTGGGGTAATTTTAATGAATTCCTCTCAAAATTAAACGCATTAGTGCCCAGCATCAAATTTAAAGTTGAATGGGAAACAGACAACAAAATTCCTTTTCTTGATGTTTTAATAATCAGAGACACGTCAGAATACAAATTTACCATATACAGAAAACCAACGTTCTCACTTTCATATATTCACTACTTTAGCTATCATGACAATACTATCAAGATAGGTGTAGCTAGCAACCTATTCTTAAGAGCCTTACGAATTTGTTCCCCATATTTGCCTGGAAAAAGAATTTGAACTAATTCGCAAGCAACTTTCATCTTTAAAGTATCCTGACCATATAATTGAGAAAGCAATTCAAAAAGCAAACGTAATTTTCTACCGACCCCTAAAGACAAGACCAGAGCACACCCAACAATAAAATAAAAATTCCCCACCTGGAGACGATTAAGAGAGTAACTCACACTTGGGAAATCCAACCCTTTTGCATTTACCTACCCAAATACCTTAGCCAAATCCCTGATTAACGTCCAACAAAAGACATCTCCCGCAAAGGACTCTGGGGTATATGAGATCCCATGCCAGGACTGTGACCAATCTTACATCGGATTTACAGGTAAATCACTTCCCCAGAGATTAATACAACACAAACGGTCAGTTAGGTATGGACAACAGAACTCGGCTATTTTCAACCATATAAATGAACATAACCATAGAATAAACTGGAATATGTCACGTGTAATTTATAGCAGCAACTGCCGGTACAAGAGTCAAATGATGGAATCGGCCTTAATAAAAGAGAACCAGGTAATGAACATCTCAAAAGGGAATTGGATATCAGATATCGTCGACGCAGTGTTCATTCAACCAACGCTTAAGAAGATTAAAGGAAGATTATCAGCGGGGGTGACTAAATTGGCTTACTTGTGGACAAATCTCTTGGTATAAATACCACCTTTTCTGTAAACTTTTCTCATTCTATACCTGAAGAGAAAGACAGCAGTCTCTGAAATATAGTACTTTTCTCTCTACATTTGGTGTTTTTATGGGCTCCTTTTATTAGATATTATATATATATATATATATATATATATATATATATATATATATATAATATATACATATATATATATATATATACATATATATATATATATATATATATATATATAGATATATATAGTATATATATATATATATATATATATATATATATATATATATATATTATATATATATATATATATATATATATATATATATATATATATATATATATATATATATATATATATATATATATATATATATATATATATATATATATATAATATATATATATATATATATATATATATATATATATATATATATATATATATATATATATATATATAATGTCCACACAGGTATGTTCATATTAACACGGTCATGCCCATCAACAAATTGAATTCTCTAATTCCCAACCACATGATTAATTAGAGGGTGTAAGTGATTAATGCTGGAAAATTGATCATGGCATTGACGTTTCATCCATTTACACAAGCCTCGGTCGGCCATCAGCCTCCTCAGTGGATGGCGCAGTGATTGATGGAATGAGGGAGATAATTCATCATCCGGCCATCGAGACTCATGGAGTTAAATATTTGCCTGGAGTCTTAGTATTGTCTGAGCTGTCGGGATAGTCGGATAGCAGTCGAGAAAGTGTCTTGTTTCTGAACTGGGTGATTAGCCCCCGTCTGACGAAGATCTTTGTTAAGTAAATTCGATAGAATTAGATGGCTGTAGGCAGGAATACGCTGAATACACAGCCGAGGTGTTGCGAAAATCCTTGCTCTTTGTCTAACAGAGAAGACAATCAGAAGGTTTGGTTGGCTACGGCAGTAAAATAGCGAAAATATCCATTCTTTCCCAAGACATTTAAAAAAAAATCGTGAAAAAAGTTATTATAAGTCTTATAAGTAACTTATGAATTATTTTACTTTTGAACATTATCAAGGATCTCACATTGCCTGAGAGATTCAGAGAATAGATTCAGTGACGCAATAGCACTAGCAAATCATTTGCGACAGATATCAGAGAGAGAGAGAGAGAGAGAGAGAGAGAGAGAGAGAGAGAGAGAAGCTCATATAACAGAATGTATAATTCGTGCGTATCACGTAAAAATGCCTTAAATCTTCAGTATTGTTACGAATCTCAGAATTGAGGTGTTTACCACAAGACCATATTAATAACGCCTCATAAGATGGCAGAATACACGTTCCCAGTTCACACAACAGCCCAAAGCTGTAAATGTTAGAATTACTGTTAGTATCAGAGAGAATTTAGAAGCTTCTTTCATTTTGCATAACCTTTTACTTTCGTCGTCAACTCCTGTGGAATTATTCACCGAGTCCAGATGGAGACGATGGTCCCGTTATCCAGGAGTCATTCAAAGCGAATGCTGCTTTTTAACGTAGGAAAAATAAACCAAAGAGAAGAAATGAACGCCAGTCTTACGTACCGTGACAAATTAATGATGATATTTCTTCATATTTTTCCTTGTGACCATCTTTGTGGTTATGGTAGAAAATAAACGGTAATTTTTTCCTTATTTTTATACATCTTAGAATCAATCTTTATTTTCCTTTTCCATCGCCCTTTTCTGTTGATGCAATTTCCTGATTGGATTGCCTTTTTTTTTTTTTTTTTTTTGAACGAATGTTTACCATGCTCCCAATGGACGGTTCGGAGTATAAATACGCCACTTCGAGTAAAAATCTTCTTATATATTTCCAAAGTATGTCTTCGTTTCCTTTTCCGTCGAATGCTTGACGTGGCTAAAGTTCCCTCGTGCAACTCGTGATTGCCTGTTGGAGCAAGTTCCTCTCCTTGACAATTTCAAAAGTTATCTCTGAGAGGTACATACTACGAGGTCAGGAGGACATTCAGACCCAGATTCACTTTCAGAACCTGAACCAGAGAGAGAGAGAGAGAGAGAGAGAGACTCTTATAAATCGGATCATAGGGCTTCGCCAATCAATACGAATTCTGCAAGACTGCGCAAATCTTCAAAGGCCGTTTATATACGTTCCGTGATACGTGTTAATATTCCTATATCGTTGCCAGCCGCACGATCATGGCTGATTTTAACCTAAAATAAAATAAAAACTATTGAGGCTAGAGAACTGCAAATTGTCATGTTGCTCATCCATCCTCCAATCATCAAACATGCCAAATTGCAGCCCTCTATACTCAGAAGTTTATATTTAATTTAACGTTATAAAATTAGCCATGATCGTGCGTCTGGGAACGATACAGGACAGGCACCGCCAGACGGTGGTTGAAATTTCATGGGCCGCGGCTCATGCACTATTATACCGAGACCACCACCGAAAGATAGATGTAGTTTCGGTGGCCTTGATAATTTGCAGTACAGGAAACTCGATTGCTCCGTCATTGTTAGTAAATTATCTTAATGATATTCAAGTTTCTCTTTCACACATTGTGGAGAATCGCATTTAAAGTCCCAACGCTTACTTATCGGATATTGTTTTCATTATACTTATATTTGTCGTGGTTTCGTGTATCTAAACTTTCATTATACTTGTCGTGGTTTCGTGTATCTGAACTTTCATTATACTTGTCGTGGTTTCGTGTATCTGAACTTTCATTATACTTGTCGTGAATTCGTGTATCTGAACTTTCATTATACTTGTCGTGGTTTCGTGTATCTGAACCTTTTGAGAAAAAACCTGAAATATAGCAATTACGAACTATTGCGTGTGTGTAAGGGGAGGGTGAGGGGGGTGGGGGGTGGGTAGGGAATTCCTGCCAGTTTCGTATTCCCTCAGGATATCACGTCATTCTAACCCCAGGAATGCAATAGATCCCTCATTCGATTTCTAGTACAATAATCTTTTGTGTCTAACCTTATTTTCAAGCCACATAATCATACCAGAGTGGGCTTATGTATTTACTTACACGCTCAAGAAAAGAAGTATATAAAAAGATAATAACCCCCTCTCAAAAAAAAAAAAAAAAAAGATAACGGATGGAGAATTAAGAAAAGTCAGGATATTCTCGCCAATAAATTACCAAAATTCTCGATGACGTCATAGAGACACTTCATCGCTACTATGGGTTGCTCTATGAGCAAGAGCCCGTGCTGGCATAAGGCCAGTTTAATAAAAAACAACAACAATGACAACAACTTCATATGTTTTTATCCAGAGAAAGTCTTCACCGTTGAGAAGAATTCTTACGACCAGACACGAAGAGATATAGAAACATTATTTTTTTTTACTTATTTTCTTTTTCAAATTGTCTTTGAATTTTAAAGTTTTCTGAAAAGGCAAATGGCGTAGCGACGGACACTTCAACGTCATGCTATGGTGAGGCACGTGGCGTCGATATACTTAAGGAACCAACGTTTTTTCATTTTCTACAAACGCTTACCTCTCTCTCTCTCTCTCTCTCTCTCTCTCTCTCTCTCTCTCTCTCTCTCTCTCATTTTTAAATAAATTTTTAACATTCAACTTCTCATGAGTATTTACAAAAAACATGTATAATATTACCTCGCATCCTGCACTTCACCTATAGTGTAGGGCCGCTTATTCACGAGCATCAACAGAGTAACGGAACCTTCTCTGAAAAAAGGGGGACGCCATATCTTAAAAACTAACCATAGAATTCTTCTTGAAAATAATCTCATTATGTTTCCCACACCCAAATCGTCGACAGCAATAGGCTCTGAATTAACCTAACCTAACCCAACCTAATCTAACCTAACCTAGGGGCAGTACTAGAGTAGAGTCACATCAACTGTGCATTTGATGTCTGGGCCAGTCCCTTACGACGCTCCTGATTGGCTGTTCATAAGCCAATCACAGGGCTGAAAACTCTCAGTCTCTCTCGAGAGTTCACATGGGTAGGATCTATGTGTAACTTCTCCTGAGGGATACGTCTTTCAAAAATACCGCTCAGGAGAGATGGAACATAGTTCCTACCCAAGTGAACTCTCGAGAGAGACTCAGTAGAGTTTCCAGCCTGTGATTGGCTTATCAACAGCCGATCAGGAGCGTCGTAAGGGACTGGCCTAGACAAATGCATGGTTGATGTGAATCTGCCATAGTATATATCTCGTGAATTTGCTGTCGGACTGAGTAATGAGACTGGGATTGCAGACACACAAACACACACACACACACACACACACACACACACACATATATATATATATATATATATATATATATATATATATATATTATATATATATATATATATATATATCTATATATATATATATGATATATATATATATGATATAATATATGCCCACAGTAACCCAACTTGGGAAAGCAGAATGTTAGAGCTCTTTGATGGTAAAAAATTTCACTTTCCAAGTGGCGTCACTATTTTTAAATATCTATCAAAAGCCAGCACTGCTTAGTTCTCAATTATGACATTTGAACATTGTGGGTGAAATCTTAGTCCTCTCTCTCTCTCTCTCTCTCTCTCCTCTCTCTCTCTCTCTCTCTCTCTCTCTCTCGTCTGTCTGTCTGTCTGTCTCGTCTCTCTCTCTCTCTCTCTCTCTCTCATGATTATGTTAAACTATTAATGCCAAAAACATAGGTGAGGAATAAAGAGATGTAAACTATTTAATCTTGATGTTCTCTCTCTCTCTCTCTCTCTCTCTCTCTCTCTCTCTCTCAGTACCAAAAAGTCATAAGTAAGGAATAAAGAGATTTAACTTTATTTAATCTTGATGCTCTCTCTCTCTCTCTCTCTCTCTCTCTCTCTCTCTCTCTCTCTCTCTCTCAGTACCAAAAAGTCATAAGTAAGGAATAAAGAGATTTAACTTTATTTAATCTTGATGCTCTCTCTCTCTCTCTCTCTCTCTCTCTCTCTCTCTCTCTCTCTCTCTCTCTCTCTCTCTCTCTCTCTCTGCCACGAATATGGTCATAAGAGCAAATTATGTAGTATTTTGCAAAAGAACTAGAAAGAATGGCCAAGATGATAGTGCCGAGAGTTTTTAGGTCTACCAATCGCCGTAATTTTATAACTATTATATATATTAATGCACAGTCACTTTTAAACAATAAACAAGTAGTTGAACATTTATTAGAAAAAGACAATTTTGATATTTTATGTGTGAGTGAAACGTGGTTATATCCTTATATGAATGATGCATATATTAATATTCCCTCTTATCAACTTTATCGAGATGATCATGGCCGAGGAGGTGGAGTTTGCATATATATCAAGATTATTTAAAGGTAAATGTAATAAATAATTGCATTGAAAAACAGGAGGGCATTGAAGCTAAATGGTTATCAGTACAGCACCGTAAATTACCGTCAATTATTTAGGTTGGTTGTATATATCGTCACCCAAAAGCAAATGTTGCATCTTTTAATTATATTTCCGATTCTTTTAAAAACGTAATTTTACGAAACAAGCCTATTTTTATACTTGGAGATTTTAACGACGACTTGCTCAAAACAGACAACAAAATGAATAAAGTTGTAAATAACCTAAAGTTACACCAACTCATTACAAAACCAACCAGAGTAACTTCAGACTCAGCAACGTTGATAGATTTACTAATTACTAATAATAAGGAAATGGTACTCGATTCGGACGTTATTCCAAGCCCAGTAGGCGACCACGAAGCTATCATAGTTACCTTAAATTTACGTAAACCTAAGAAACAACCCATTCATAAAACTTTCCGATGTCTTAAGAATTATTCCCAAGCGAGTATCTGTAATTTGGTGATGAAAGAAACACCCACTTTGAATGGTATTTTAAACACTGATAATGTAAGTTCTCAAGTACAAATTTTAACGAATGTTTTAACCAAATGTATTGATAAATGTGCTCCAATAGTAACGAAAGTAATCACCCGCCCCCCTAAACCCTGGATAACTAATAACATCAAACAAAATATAATAATAAGAGATAAATTACAAAACGATATCAAGAAGGATAGGAATAATACAATATTGAGAAAAAGAAGGAAGTAAAAATTGAAATGGATAACAGTATGAAACAACAGTACAGGAACGAACTTAAAAGTAATAAGAACAACCTACGTACTTCCTGGAAAATAGTGCGTTCAATTCTGCCAATAATACTAACAAAGATCTCAAATAGAAAATGAAGATTTAACTGACAAGGCAGAGAAATTTAATGAGTATTTTGCGAATGTAGGAAGAAAGACATATGAAAGAACGCAAGAAGAACTTGCCAGGAATAATAGAAGAGCGCAAACCGATGAAATGAATACATTCCCAAACAACCAGTTATATTCTTTTAAACCGTCACCTGTTGACTGCGATACTGTCATTCTAGTCATTAGTTCTCTCAAAGAGTCAAATGCGTACGGATCCGATGGCATACCGCTACGTTTTATAAAAGATACTCTATATATAATTTTATTTTACATTACTATAATTATTAATACATCTATCGTAACTAATATCTACCCAGAAACGTGGAAAAATCCTCATGTTGTTCCTTATTTTAAAAACGGAGATAGAGACGAAATTTCTAATTACAGGCCAATTTCTTTACTCCCGGTCTTATCTAAAATATTAGAAAAAATAGTATCAAATCAGTTAACTGAATACTTAGAAAGTAATCACCTCATTTCTAAGAGTCAACATGGCTTTCGACCAAAACTATCAACGGAAACAGCACTATTAAAAGTATCGGATAAAATCTAAGATAACATAGACAATAAGAAAATTTCCCTTTTACTACTTCTCGATCTGTCGAAAGCTTTTGATAGTGTGAACCATGAAATTTTGCTGGGTAAATGTCAGACACTTTATATAGATCCATCCTGGTTCACAGACTATTTACGTAATCGAGTACAATCTGTCAGACTCAAAAATGTTGTCTCAACCCCCAAAAACGTCGGTTTTGGTGTACCTCAAGGTTCAATCCTAGGACCAATTTTATTCAACATCTATGTAAATGACCTGAGAAATTTTTTTTAAGTGACTGTTTCATTGTTCAGTATGCTGATGACACTCAAATAATAATTGATGGCTACATCGATAACTTGGAAGATTTAGTATACAAAGCTGAGGAGATTTTACATAGAGTGAAGATGTATTTTCAAATAAATGGCTTATTGTTGAATGAAAGTAAAACGCAATGTATATTCCTAGGCTCCAGGCAATATCTATCCGCAATCGGGGATAACATCAAAATAAATTTTAATGGGGCCATCATCGAACCTATGGAATCCGTAAAGAATCTTGGAGTGCACTTCGATAAATACATGACATTCGAAAAACATATTGATGAACTGCACAGAAAAGTTATGGGGACACTTATTTATCTCAATAGACTAAAAAATTTATTCGAACCAGAAACCCGCCTAATCGTAGTGCAATCGTTAGTATTAAGTTTAATTCATTACTGCTATATAGTATGGGGTTCAACAAGCAACGTCCTTATGCAACGAGTACAAAAACTTCAAAATTTTGCGGCTCGGGTGGCCATGGGTACAGTGAAAAAATATGATCATATATCTCCAATTTTACTAGAACTGGGTTGGTTGAAAGTGAAAAACAAGTACACTTTTGATGTCTGTGTTTTTGTTTTTAAAGTTTTAAAAAATGTTTTTCCGAACTGGCTTTATAATTTTAGAACCGTTGACTCGGTGACAGGGATGACTACAAGACAAGCAAATAATCTAGTGTCCAGAAGAGCCAATACCGATATAGGATCAAGGGCAATAAATACTAAAGGTCCACAGTTATGGAATAGTTTACCTGGCTCATTGAAAGACGAAGAATCCCTAAGATCTTTTAAAAATAAACTAAGAAAACATCTTTTAAACAATGATTAATCTTCGTAGATAAGTTTTATAGGAAACAACCGTACCTGACATTAGCCCAGTCTCACGTCAATAACCGCTTTTTAAGACACCATTAACTATGGAGAACATTTTATGTTGGAGTAATTTTACTAATGATTGTTCTAGGAACAATGTTTTATAACCAAAATTACAATTTTCCTAATTCAAGTTTTATATAGATATTAATATATTGTATGTGTGCATATTGTTTTAGTATAGTATGATTTTATTGTTTTAATAGCTTTAATGTACGCTTTCTAACCTTGGTTGATGACCTGAATGTAAATAGAAAACCCAATGTATTATTGGAATAAAGGTTATTATTATTATTATTATTATTATTATTATTATCTCTCTCTCTCTCTCTCTCTCTCCCTGATTATGTTAGAGTACTAATACCAAAGTCATAGGTAAGGAATAAAGAGATTTAACTTTATTTAATCTCTCTCTCCTCCTCTCTCTTCTCTCTCTCTCTCTCTCTCTCGTCTCTCTCTCTCTCATCTCTCTCTCTCTCTCTCTCTCTCTCTCTCGTGATTATGTTTAAAGTATTAATGCCAAAAAGTCATAGGTGAGGAATAAAGAGATGTAATTTTATTTAATCTTGATGTCTCTCTCTCTCTCTCTCTCTCTCTCTCTCATGATTATGTTAAAGCAGCAGTAGACCAAATGGTCATAGGTAAAGAATAAAGGTAAAGAATAAAGAGGTTTATCTTTTTTTAATCTTGGTGTTCTCATCACAGACGTTCAAACTGGACTGTATTCACCCTATTTTAGCTACCTGACCCATCCGGCCAACTCAAAGCTTCTGTTGTGATTCATAGATAAACGTTGGCAAACGGCACCTTCATTTATATCGTAATACAGACGTCTTTGTGTATCTGTTGTGATGTGGCCAGTCCTGTTAGATTTGGGTGATTCACAAATACCAAGAGGAAATATAAGAATTTGTAGAATCTGTTTGGAGGCATGTTCTTTCCCAAAATTAAGGATTAATCAGATTGTCCCTCTGGATAGTAAAATGGTCTTTATCAGAAATGATAAGGATATCCCATATCTCAAGCTGTTCTGCTGGTATAGTGGTTAGTGTCGTGGTATGCCACTCAGATGTCGCGGGTTCACGTCTTCCCTTAAGGCGATGTAAAAATCACTGGTTCTGCATCACGATCTGTTACTGCTGCAGTGTGGGGTCTTTTCCACAATTTTTGAAGGCTGTATTATACCGTAAAGTCCCTTTGCAAAGTAATGGTTTTATAAAGCTTTACTTCGATAAAATTCTCGAAGTAAATAGTAAGGATTGCACCAGCTTATACTTACATTCATTTGGTTTTCTACTTCATTGTTGACAAATTAAACAAATATGCTAAGTAAACAGAACTTGAGGTGGGTGGAAATCAGGAAATCACAAGAAGCAGCTAAAAATGTGGTCGCTTCTGTTAAGGGAGAGTTACAAGATATATTTTACTTCTTTACAAGGAGAAGGCTTCATTCTGTTCCTATCAAGAATTCCTGAACTTTAAAAACAAAACTTGACCGGACCCTGAATCATTCGAGTTAGAGGCTTCCACGATAGCAGAATTAAAACTTCTTATTTTGATTAGGTAGCTAGGAATTCTTGAAAGGATATTGGAAAACGTTTAAAGGTAGTTAGGATTCCTTTACAAAAATATTCCCGGAAATGACTCTAGGAAACATTAAAAGTTTAACAAGTATTTACAGCGAGAGGAGGCCTTATCGAGAATACAGAACTCTCATTATGCAAAGGTGACTTTGTCTTCTGTGGCAACTGCTGAAGAACTTTGATGAAGAATGCTGGCGTCAAGATTAATGAATTCTGCGTAAAACTATTTCAAAAGTTTAATAGCTAAATAAAAGTAGTAAAAAAGTGCGCCGAAGGCAAACGAGTTTTCTGTACAGCGTATAATCAAGGCCACCGGAAATAGATCTCAGTATGATGCTGTACGAACCTCGGCCCATGAAACTTTAACCACCGACAGAAGCACGGTTATAGCTAACTTAACTAAACATAAAATAGAAACTACCGAGGCTAGAGGACTGCAATTTGAAATGTTTGATGACTGGAAGGTGGATGATCATTAAACCAATTTGCAGTCCTCTAGCCTCAGTAGTTTTTAAGATCTGAGGGCGGGCAGAAAAAAGTGCGGACGGACAGACAAAGCCTAGCACAACAGTTTTCTTTTCATAAAACTGAAAAGGCCACTAATCCTGATTTGCTTCTGTATATTAGAAATTTAATTATAGCTTAGATAAGATAAAAATAGATATATATATATATATATATATATATATATATATATATATATATATATATATATATATATATATATATATATGGTAGATCTAGGGTACTTATCCGCGGCGGCCCCAGACTTGGCAGTTGCGGGTTTTTCTAGGCAGTTTTTACCTACTGAACAGAATTTTAAGTAATATTTATTCGGGCGATTGTGATTAACCCCCAGGGGCCAGTACTAAACACGGCGAAATACATTGGACTCCCCAATCCCTTGTAGATGTCGTATCCGCGGTTACGTTCCTTGCAGTCCGTGCGGAGTGCTTCTGTAGAAATACCATATATATACTATAGATATATATATATATCTATATATATATATATATATATATACGTATATATAATATATTAATCTATATATTAATCATATATATAATATATTATATATATAGATATATGTATATATCTATGATATTATATATAATATATATATATATATATATATCTATATATATATATATATATATATATATGATATGATATATATATATATACATATATATATATAGATATATATATTATATATATATATATATCTATAGTATATATATATATATATATATATATATATATGTATGTTCTATATATTATATATATACTATCTATATATATTATATATATAATATTACGTTAGTTATTTATATGTATGCGTGTATAGTATTTAATGTCAGGGTAAGCTTAACAACTTCTCAGAAAGAAATAAACAGTTTGACGTAAAGATCTATAGAAGTCACAGACAAAATTCACTGTACGCTACATTACCCCAATTTAATGACCCCAAAATAATTAAGGCGGAAACATCACGCCCCCATTTCCATATAAAGTTCCCTTTAAACATCAAATAACAATTGACCTCTGGCGTTCCGTGAAGTCATTAAAGTAATCTTGATACGTTCATTTTCATTTCACCTCATTTTCATTTCACCTCCTCTTCCTCCTCCTTCTCTCTCTCTCTCTCTCTCTCTCTCTCTCCTTCTCTCTCTGTCTCTCTCTCTTTCTTATAAGGTCGTTTTAAACGAGTCCTCCTATAGTCAACTTTTTTTTTCTTCTCGATGTCTTCGACTCTGAAGAAATATGGATCAGCTCATAGTTTTTTCTTTGGTTCTATTTCCAGCTCATTGATCAAAGGTCTGTTTCTTTTAATCTATTATTTTTTCGAGGGTTCACCTTTTTTATTTTTTTATGAATAAGCTTTATTTATTCATCATCTTATTTATTTCCGTTGGAATATATTTGAATGTTTCGTATAACTAATACCATGTCAATACTTTCGAAGAATGTACGAATTCATTTCGATTACATTATTCAACTTTTCACACACAAAGAGAGAGAGAGAGAGAGAGAGAGAGAGAGAGAGAGAGAGAGAGGAGAGAGAGAGAGACTAATTCAGTGGGAGACTATAAAGAATCAATGTTACAACGTGGGAAGTGTAATGGTGAGCATAATATTCAGTAATCTAGCAGGACTTTTTCTTTCTTGTCATTTTTTGTTTACAGATTATTTTTCTCGAGAGCAAAAAATAAGTAAATAAATAAAAAAATCACAAAATGAGTCTACCATTCTTACAACAACAGAATAAAAACACGCTAGCTGTTTGATCTTCCAGTGAACATAAGAGCTTATCCTATGTCCTTGACAGATGAGGAGAGAGAGAGAGAGAGAGAGAGAGAGAGAGAGAGAGAGAGAGAGAGAGAGAGAGAGAGAGAGAGAGAGTTGAAGAGAAATATGACCCACGTTATTTAACAGAGGGCCTTGGGGAAAAAATAAGAGTTGAAGTCTAGGCTGACAAGGTTTGGATAAAACGGAGGATTCTTTGAGTGTTTTTATAAGTTGATAAAAGTTAGAGGTAACACTAAAGCCGTCAAGAGCAAGGCGTGATTCCACCTCCAGCTTAATCGGGGGTGCGTGGTAAAATCTACGGGTAATTAGAGCTTTGTTTCACCAACGTAAATGAAAGTAAATGCACTATGTTTTATTGGAAATAATTGTTCTGCATTGTTTAACATACACATTATTTATTTTTGTCGTGTTCATTCTAATCAATAAATCATAAATATCCTATCTTAAAATTCTTGTATTATTAACTCAACGCGAAACACCTTTTTCAGACCATTTTAGAGGTTTCCATAGATCTTTATTACCTTCACCCCCAACAAGAACAAAAACTTCAACTAAGTCATTTGTAGGCTTACTCCATAGTAAGCGGAAATTTCATTATTATCCTTACTAGGATACAGTAAGATCCCCAGTTTACTTTATAACTTCGTCTTTTGTATAGATAGAACCCGGCAATCTTCATAGATTTTATTATAGAGGTTTCGTTACAAAGAAGTCTAATTGTCTCCAAACTTCTGAAGATTT
This sequence comes from Macrobrachium nipponense, assembly GCF_015104395.2. Lineage (NCBI taxonomy): Eukaryota > Metazoa > Arthropoda > Malacostraca > Decapoda > Palaemonidae > Macrobrachium > Macrobrachium nipponense. The sequence goes on from NC_061107.1 coordinate 4,241,586, forward strand.
TTTTTATACGACAAATTTCAGAAATCATGAATAATTTTTGAAATTCTGCGTGGCTTTTATATCATTTAACCTGACGTGTTTTCCATACTTTATTTGAGAAAAACATTTTAACAAACTTGTTAATGTATTCACCAGACGATACTATTAAATGCACTTAACCAAGCATGAATTAGAATATGAGGCCAACAAAATTTTTCCATTTTTGTCAGCCAACAAGATTCATGCATATTAATATACTAAATGATTTATTTCATTTTTACAGTATTCGCATTATACCTCGTAATAACACGTATGGTAGTAATCCCTGACTCAGTTAAAAAGTATACTTCTAATTTAAACGTCATATAGAGCGTATTATCTTAATTTTTATTTTTTGTACTTTAGATATATTGGTGCCAAACATAGATTGAGCGACTAGTGTTTTCTTGCTTATAGAGACGTGAGGTTAGTTATCGGCTTCCAGGCAATTCAAATATCATATTTGATTGTTTGATGATTTACGTAGCATAAGCATCCAGGAAGTTTGTCTAAGAGTTGCGATTCTTATAAAGGGGCTGGATGAACTGAGTATTACCTGGTATAAAATTTAATTTGTAGGGGGGTACATCAAGTGACTGAACTTCAAACTCTCTCTCTCTCTCTCTCTCTCTCTCTCTCTCTCTCTCTCCTCTCTCTCATTCTGAGTAGATATAAGAGGTGAAATAAATCTGATAATTCTGGATATTGTAAACACTTAATGAAACGTTGAGGAGGTCGATGCAGCTCTCTCTCTCTCTCTCTCTCTCTCTCTCTCTCTCTCTCTCTCTCTCTCTCTCTCTCTCTTCTGATTAGATAGTAAGAAGTGAAATAAATCTGATTCCTCTGGATGTGTAAACACTTTATGAAATGTTGAGGAGGTCAAGACGAACTTCAAACCTCTCTCTCTCTCTCTCTCTCTCTCTATCTCTCCTCTCTCTCTCCTTCTCTCTCTCTCTATAACACTTAAAAGAAAGAACTAAAGTCTTTCATTTTCCTTGCTATCTTTTAGACATATGTAACTAAACCGTGTCAGCGCCAGCAACACTTGTTCCATCAATAATAATAATAATAATAATAATAATAATAATAATAATAATAATAATAACATTGATGGTACCATTATTACTATGAAATTGAATCTACTGTTATTCTAATCCCAAAAACCTATGTTTCCCAATTAATGAACTTTTATTTTTTATTTTTTTATTACCCTCATATCTGGAACAGCAACTCAAAAGCCATCTCGAAATTTACATCCACCTCTTACTCTCTTGCAGCGCCTTAGTGGCGTGGTTAGTATGGTATTAGCTTAGCGTTTCACCTCGGTTGTCGCGGGTTCGATTCTCGGCCATTCCATTGAAGAGTGAGAGATGTGTATTTCTGGTGATAGAAGTTCAAACTCGACGTGGTTCGGAAGTCACGTAAAGCCGTTGGTTCCGTTGCTGAATAACCACTGGTTCCATGTAACGTAAAAGCAACATACAAATAATCTTACTCTCTTGGAACTCTCCAGTTATTCAAAATCCCCACAGAAATATTCTTTTCAGACAGAAATAATCCATTTGCGCCTTTTTGTTGTCCGAGATCCATTTGTAAACTGCACTTACCTTCCTCAACAATTACTTCCCTCTGGTATATCTTCATTTTCTACCTTCAGAAAAGAGCGTGTGTGTGTGTGTGTGTGTGTGTGTGTGTGTGTGTGTGTGTGTGTGTAGAGTCTGAGAAGTGGATGAAAAATGGGGTAGGATTTAAAATACAGAAATAGTCTGTCTGAGAAGCTTTGGGGAGATTTCAACATCTCAGTGATATGGGGTAACAATGGCAGCAGATTATACCAGCTGGTAAATGCGCTTAGAGAAAATGGAAGGAGAGTTGCTTTGTTAAATAATTGCGTTGCTCAGTTAGAGAATGTCGTGATGGATATGGAATACGTAGGAAAAGTTATTTTACGTGTAAGGGCAGTATCATATGAACTATTATTATTATTATTATTATTTTTTTTTTTTTTTTTTTTTTTTTTTTTTTGCGCTATCACAGTCCTCCAATTCGACTGGGTGGTATTTATAGTGTGGGGTTCCGGGTTGCATCCAGCCTCCTTAGGAGTCCATCACTTTTCTTACTATGTGTGCCGTTTCTAGGATCACACTCTTCTGCATGAGTCCTGGAGCTACTTCAGCCTCTAGTTTTTCTAGATTCCTTTTCAGGGATCTTGGGATCGTGCCTAGTGCTCCTATGATTATGGGTACGATTTCCACTGGCATATCCCATATCCTTCTTATTTCTATTTTCAGATCTTGATACTTATCCATTTTTTCCTCTCTTCTCTTCAACTCTGGTGTCCCATGGTATTGCGACATCAATGAGTGATACTTTCTTCTTGACTTTGTCAATCAACGTCACGTCTGGTCTGTTTGCACGTATCACCCTATCCGTTCTGATACCATAGTCCCATAGGATCTTTGCGTGATCGTTTTCTATCACTCCCTCAGGTTGGTGCTCGTACCACTATTACTGCAAGGTAGCTGATGTTTCTTGCACAGGCTCCAGTGGAGGGCTTTTGCTACTGAATCATGCCTCTTTTTGTACTGGTTCTGTGCAAGTGCCGGGCATTCACTTGCTATGTGGTTTATGGTTTCATTTTTCGTATTGCACTTCCTACATATGGGAGAGATGTTATTTCCGTCTATCGTTCTTTGAACATACCTGGTTCTTAGGGCCTGATCTTGTGCCGCTGTTATCATTCCTTCAGTTTCCTTCTTTAGCTCTCCCCTCTGTAACCATTGCCAATTGTCATCGCTGGCTAGTTCTTTAGTCTGTCTCATGTATTGTCCGTGCATTGGTTTGTTGTGCCAGTCCTCTGTTCTGTCTGTCTTTCTTCTGTCTCTGTATATTTCTGGGTCTTCGTCTACTTTTATCAGTCCTTCTTCCCATGCACTCTTTAGCCACTCGTCTTCACTGGTTTTCAGATATTGCCCCAGTGCTCTGTTCTCGATGTTTACGCAGTCCTCTATACTTAGTAGTCCTCTCCCTCCTTCCTTTCGTGTTATGTATAGTCTGTCCGTATTTGCTCTTGGGTGTAGTGCTTTGTGTATTGTCATATGTTTCCTGGTTTTCTGATCTATGCTGCGGAGTTCTGCCTTTGTCCATTCCACTATTCCTGCGCTGTATCTGATTACTGGCACTGCCCATGGTTTATGGCTTTATCATATTTCCGGCGTTGAGTTTTGACTTGAGTATCGCCTTGAGTCTCTGCATATATTCTTTCCTGATCGTGTCCTTCATCTCTTGGTGTTTTATATCCCCTCCTTCCATTATTCCCAGGTATTTGTATCCTGTCTCATCTATGTGTTTGATGTTGCTCCCATCTGTAGCTTTATCCCTTCAGTTCTCGTTACTTTGCCTTTTTGTATGTTGACTAAGGCACATTTTTCTATTCCAAACTCCATCCTGATGTCCCCAGATACAATCCTTACAGTCTGGATTAGGGTATCTATTTCCTTGATGCTCTTACCATACAGCTTGATGTCGTCCATGAACATCAGATGGTTGATTCTGTTGCCTCTTTTCTTGAGTTGGTACCCGGCATCCATCTTCTGTAGTACTTTTGTCATGGGAATCATGGCTACTACGAAGAGTAGTGGGGACAGTGAGTCGCCCTGGAAGATCCCTGATATTAACCTCTGCTAGTTGCTTCCAGAGCTTGTAAGTATTGTATTCCAGTTGCGCATTGTATTTTTTGAGGAAGCTGATGGTGTTTTCCTCTGCCCCATATATTTTCAGGCATTCTATTAGCCATGTGTGTGGTATCATGTCGAAGGCTTTCTTATAGTCTATCCATGCCATGCTTAGGTTGGTTTTCCTTCTCCTACTGTTCTTCATTACCATTTTGTCTATCAGGAGCTGGTCTTTTGTGCCCCTACACTTCCTTCTGCAGCCTTTCTGTTGGTGGGGGATGGTGTTTGTCTCCTCTAGGTAGTTGTATAGCCTTTCACTGATGATACCTGTTAGTAACTTCCACATTATTGGTAGGCAGGTGATAGGCCTGTAGTTACTGGCTATATTTCCCTTACTCTTGTCTTTTTGTACTAAGGATGTTCTTCCTGTGGTCATCCATTTGGGTGCTTGGTGATTTGAGATACAATGCTGGAGTTGTTCTGCTATTCGTGGGTGTAGGGCATTGAAGTTTTTGAGCCAGTATCCATGGACTTCATCAGGACCTGGGGCTTTCCAGTTTGGCATTTTCTTTAGTTGGTGTCTGACTGTGTCTGTCGTGATCTCTGTGAATCTTTGTTTTATTCTCCCTGTTTCTTCTTCCTTGACTTCCTGGAGCCATGTTGCATGTTTGTTGTGTGATACCGGATTGCTCCATATGTTTTCCCAGAGTCTCTTACTTTGTTCGGCTTCAGGAATTTCTGGGTGGTTGTCTTCCCCTCTTAGTTGGCTGTATAGTCTTTTCTGGTTGGTTCGAATAGTTTGTTCTGTTGGTATCCCTTATTCCTGTTTATGTACCGTTGGATCTTATGTGCTTGGCCTTAAGCCTCTGTGTTACATCTTCTATTGTGTTGTTTAGTCCCCTCTCTTGTACTTTGTATTTCTCGTTGAGTTCCTCCCTTGTTTTCTTGCTTCTTAGCCTTCTTTCTGCCATCTCTTTCAGTTTACTCAAGTCAGATCTCATCACCATGATTTGCTTTTCCAGGCGCCTTTTCCAAGGAGGTTGCTGTTTTGGTTTCTGTTGGGTTTGTTGTGTGTGGTGGTGGTGTTCGTATCATCATCAGTTCTGCTACTAATCTTGCTCCTGCATATGTCAAGTTATTTGTTTCTGTGATACTGGTAGTGTGTATTATGCCCATTATTTCATTGACCTCACTTGTTTTCTCCCTTAATTTCTTGGTGTTGTAGGCTTTCATGGAGGGGATCTTTATTCTCTCTGTATCTGGCTCCATCCATTGTCTAATCTTTTATTATTATTGTTATTATTAATTATTATTTAATTATTATTATTCATTATTTATTATATTATTAGTACTATTACTATTATCTTTTATTATTATTATTATTATTATTATTATTATTATTATTATTATTATTATTATTATTATTATATTATTATTATTATTATTATCATCATCGTTACAGTGTAAGCCATACTTGCTTAAACGTCTTCTACAGAAAAGAGCATCAAAACGTGAAAGAGAAATCACTCATAAAAAAATACTAAGAACTTCTTGAAATATGATATTATGAAATATAATTGATCACAGAAACGAGATTTTTATCTCAGTCCCTTTTACCTGGAGATAATCATAACTGAAAAATTGCTGTCTAAAACCAAATTCGTGGGGGCCATTCCACAGTATTGAAAATGAGCCGCCAATTCATGAAAAATATGCCGTGAGGTTATGTTTACAAATGGGACATTATGATCCTCGCGAGAAGAATACATAAATATGGCACTCGATATTTTTTTTTCCAAGGTTATGACAGGGTCTCATGACAAAAAGTATAGGATCATATTTGGAATATGTAAGTACGCCATGCAAAAGTATATACATAAATATACAAGCACGCATACACACATACACACACGTGTTTGCGTTTATCTATGTATGTAAGTATTTGAGGGCTCCAGAAAAAAATACATAGAAATGCTGAGGAAATAAAAAAAATAACACACCCTTTCGTTTGCCAACGTATTTATGAAGATTTCCGATAATGTAGTCAGCAGTATATGTAAATCATCACAAGGAAAACCTGTCATAACGTTGTATTTGTATTCATATGATAAGTAATTTGTATTCATATGATAAGTTTACGTGTTAGCAGAAGTGTGTACTTACAATATCCTGAGGGCACTGAGAACTGGCTCTCAAAGGTAGTTCTAGCTGTCGCCTACGTGTGATTATTATTTTTTTTATACGAAAATGTAAATAAACTTGGATAATGTGCTGCTCGTTGTGTTGAGGCAAATATCTAGCGAATGGGACCAGTAGATTTCATTCTTATCAGACAGTTTAGGTAAAATAAATATATCGTTTTTCACATCCAGTCGTCTCTCTCCCACATATGAGTACGAGTACACACACACACACACACACACACACACACACACACACAATACACACACACACACACGCACTACCTCTTATTTTTGCTTACATGCAATATCTCTGCTACCTTTCTTCGAACTTATTGTGGGAGGTTCCTAATAATTGAGAAAAAACCTGTAACAAATAGTTTGACTGATTGCTACACAAACATACAAATACTTGGAGAGTTATCTTCAATCAAAAAAAGATTTACAGGTTGAATACGAATGGCCATTATGTCTTTTATGCTAATAAAAAAAATTAAACCACTGGTGATTCAGATGTGATTGTAAATTTAATATTTCTATAAAAACCATCAAGATAAAAGGAAAAGTAACAAATGACGTTTATTTTGCAAAGAATTCGTAAAATGAATTTGTATTTTTTATTTTTACGTATACGAAAAGGTCCAGTGCAGAATTAAGTATGTTTATCAAAGCCTTAGAATTATATAAATATTACCAGTGATTTTATTCGGAAATAAGTAATAACTAAACGAGTTTTTCAATATCCTTTTCACGAACATGAAAGGTCTTACTGAGACCAATCGCTGAATATCAAGAGACTCAATCCGCGTAATTTGAAAAAACCAATCACAGAAGAAACCACACGACTTCATGTTCAAGTCGAAGTTTCCTCATACACGACGAATGAAAGAAGACCCGCTCGGTAATTTGAAATCGTTCGTTTGTCCTTTAGGAATGATAATTATAATTGCTCCGGATCGTTCCAGAATACGATCGGCAGCAAATACCTGTCATTCATTTCGTGTTCTTCCCACCTATCTGGAAACCAGGAAGGATATATTTGGCATTTCATTACGTATCATCCTAATATGATGAAGCATTGTACACACACATATAATCACCTACACGTGAGGGCTGAGAGAGAGAGAGAGAGAGACGAGAGAGAGAGAGAGAGAGAGAGGAGAGAGAGAGAGAGAGAGGTGTTGATCGACAAGTACCCATAATTAGAAGAAAATCACTGGAAGCTGTGCGTCAGGAGAATTGATAAGTGATTACATCCATTTAAAGATTTGATGTCTTCCAGCAACCAGTTATCATTTTTATTTTACATTATCCCTTTCCAGGAATCAAAGACCTTCCCCTTGCAGAAAAGGTTATTGGATTTTTTTTCTTCTGTATTTTGTCAGAGCATTTCCTTTCATATGATTACTTTTAGCAGTGACGAACAGATATATAAAAGATGAATGAGTAACGTAAGAGGTAGGATGAAAAACAAAAAATGGAAGATTCAATGCCAACGAGCATCAAAGGAAAGTTAGTTTCAAAAGAAGGAGGTGGAAGGCATGATTTGATAGCTGGAAAGGTTAAGTTACAGGTACAATACTGGCTGGCTCTTATGTCAACTGCCATGATGTCAAATGTATCTTAGATGGCATTGTATAGAGATGGTGCTGTAGGTGGCGTGTGGACAAATAGAAGCTGGGGGGGGGGGGCGGGGGGTTAAGGTAATATTAGAAGGAGCAAGAAGCAGACACAATATGAGTGAGTAGTGAGGAGAGTATGTATGTATAAATAAATAATTATAGATATATATATATATATATATATATATAATATATATATATATATATTATATATATATATATATATTATATATTATATATCATATATATATATATATATATATATATATATATATATATATATATATATATATATATATATATATATATATATATATATATATATATATATATATATATAGTATTTATATATATGTGTGTGTGTGTGTAGTGTGTGTATGTATGTATATATATAGCACATCATTTTACACTGAAAAGATAACAGCAACTGCCTGTAGTCATAGTATCACGTATCTGTCTCAAACGTGGGTGTATTTACAAAGTATACACCTGTAGATACGCCCACTTCGCCCTGCCACTTTAAGATTCCTCGACGACAGTTGGCAGTCAGACTCACTCAGATTTAGGTCGCGATAAAGTCTCCTCGCATTTGAGTGGTGAGGGAAGAGTTAAATGTCAATCGTAGGGGAGGAAATCGCTCGTCTTTTTTTCTCTCTCAAATTGGTAAGGATGTTTTCTAACTTTTTTTTTTTATACTTGAATGATGCCAGTAAAATTTGTTTGTTCCCTCTCTGTCTCTCTGTATGTCTGTCTGTCTGTCATACAAATTATATGCCATTCCCTCTTCTCTCCTGCTTGATGTTCTGATAGTCTCTTTTTCGTTTACTGCTGTATGTGTTTTTATGCTTTTACTTTTTACTGTCTGAACTTATATATTTTAATTTCATTGTGAAAATTCCTTTCTATGCTAATGATGTATTCTATTTTGTCTTTTACTTCTCACACACTGATGATTCACTGAGTCATGAGTACGAATAGTTTTTGTTAATAAACTTGGTCTTTTATCATTTGTGTCATGGACACTCATGAAGTCCGTATATATAAAACATGATATATTATATATATATATATAATATGATATATATATATATATATATATAAAACATATATCATTCATATTCTATATATATATATCTATATATATATATATATATATATAATATATATTATAATGATATATATAATTATATATAATATATATATATATATATATATAGATATATTTATATATCAATATATATATCTAATATAGATAATATATTATATATATAGAAATATTACTATTATATATATATATATATATATTATAATATATATATAATATATATATTGTCAAAAACGAACCAATTACATTTACTTTAAAGGTTTATGTAAATTTCAAACTCCTAATGCCATCTGTTGGTAATAGTGAAGTTACTTAACTTCTAACGCCATCTCTTGGTAACGGTGCATTTACTTCTGTTTCAATTCTGCTTTTCATCCTTGGAAATATTTACGTCAGAGATGTTACGGCTTATTTGGTTGAGTTCATTATCCAGTGGTGGTGGCAACACATATTTTTTCTGATCTGGTGGTAATGGCTTTTGTATATATTTAAAGTGGTGAAAGTAGATTTGTTAAGCCTTGCTGATTATTTTATTCCACTGTATAACCATCTATTGTGTAAAAATAAAATGAAAAGACTGGTTTCATCTCGTAGTTACGAAAGTTCATCAGAATTAGTGGAATTCGTTATATATATATGATATATATATTATATATATATATATATATATATATATATGTTACGCAAAATTTGGATAATTGCCAAATGTGTATATTTGGCAATTAATTTTGCCTATTGTGTACAATTTGCAGGCACCAAGCGCTGCAAATTGTACACAATAGGCAAAATTAATTGCAAAATGTACACATTTGGCAATTATCCACATTTTGCGTAACATATATATATATAACATACATACATACATACATACCTACTATATATCTATATATATATATATATATATATATATATACATATATACATATATACATATATACTATATACATATATACATATATATATAATATATATATTTATATATATATATATATATATATATATATATATATATATAATATATAAGTATGTATATATATATGACTCAAAGCGAATTTTATAGAATGGATTACTCACGATAATTGGCTTACAAGGAACGCTACATCTGCTCAGACGCTCGAGAAACTCCTGGATAATACCTTGATTCAAACGCGTTCACTGGGGAGCATTAGAATACTTTTTTTTCCGGGGGTGGCGGGGACCTCACCGCCATATTATAATAATTTCCCTAAAGGGGAAGAATGAGACCCACTTTATTACTGTCGCATGAAAGGACCGGCATAAAGGAATGGGACCTGCATGCAATTTCGGGAGTCCTGGAGGCTGGCTACTACTTCCTCGTAGTATAGTATGTCGCTGGAGATGATTCCTTTCATCGTGATTAATGTTCAGTTGAATGTTTTTTTTTTTTTGTTGTTTTTTTTTTTGTTCTCTCATATTCTGGATGATCAAAAGGAGATTCTCTTCGTCTTCCGATGAAAAGAACGGAGACACAGTAGATTGTTTTTTTTTATCACTTAAGTGGATGTGGAGTGACCAAGTTGTTCTATATGAATACGGAGAGACCGGTTATTCAAGGATTGAGAGTAGAAAAAGGTACGGGGAATTTTTTTTAAGTTGAATGAAGGATGATTTGAAAGTGTTTTTTTTTTTTCTCTCTCTCTTTTTCGTGTGTGTTGTCTGTCTGGGATAGATGAAGACCTGTGCCTTTGAGTTTCAGTTTAGTTTCATTTTAGCTTCAATCTAGTTTCAGTTTATTTTCAGCTTAGTTTTACTCTAGAATTCTTAGTCGAACCAAGTACAATTTGAAAATCTTTTCGTGTGAAATTAAAGTTTCCCTTCAATTTCACTCTAGTTTCAGTTTAGTTTCAGTCTGCTCCGTTAATTTCCTCATTCGTCTCACCAAAGCATATCTCAGGGAGCTATAGACGGACGAATGAGATCACTTAATGACAAAAGGCATTGTTAGAAAAATAGATTTGTTATTTCCTTTTCAGAACAACTGTGATAAACCAGAATATCAAGTTTTTCAGTGAGTATACTTATACATAGACTTTGTAACTCCTAGAATCAACCAACACAGATAGCATGAATAAACAAATCAGATTTGACGCAAGATTAACATCAAGCAGCTTTAAAAATGACATAAAGTATAGAATTTCCTCTCATCCCCTGGAGATAGTGATACTAAGTCCTATTTATAAGCAAATTATGTCTTTACAGGTAGAAAATAACACTCGCAGCTAGTATTTACAACCGTGAGACGTAAAACCTCTATTTCTCGTTTAAATTGAAATGTCAACTTTGAAGATAGGCTCGATTTAGAGCCTCAAAAAATTGTAAACCCATTTTCTGTTAAAGGATTCCTTGTCAGGTGGCCAAATCGGCATTTGGGTTCAGACGTCAGATTACTCCCACGAGTTACCGAGGGTTCCAAATGTGGCTTTTTTATGGGCTTTGTCAGGCTTATTTTATTATCATTTCCTCAGTCGTTTCTTCATGTCTGCAGTTTCGAAAGTTATATGTACACAAATATACATACATACATATATATATATATATATATATATATATATATATATATATATATATATATATATATATATATATATATATATATAGTAGGCAGGAGAAGGGCGCAGGAACATATACACATCCATTTGATACATTTATTGTCAACGCGTTTCTTGACCCATGGTCACATCATCAGGACATCTATATAAAAAGGAATCCGAGCATATAATTAAAAGAAACATATATAAAGCATAAGAAAACTTAAAATGAAAACTAAGTTAAACTTAAATACTGAATCACACTTAAATACATTTACACATTAAAAACCAAGAAAGCTTAAAATGATCCTTAAAAAAACTAAACTCAAAAAAAGAAAAAATAAAGGTAAAAACCAAGGTATATAGAATGGTCAGGTAGAGTCATTTGTGGGGGGTTGCGGCTTATCCCCCAAGAGCCGCATCACCTGGAGGCCAGGTCAGGGCGAGAAGTCACTCAGCTACCGTTTCATTCAAATATATATCACAGGTCACTTCAGTCATCTCTGTATTGATTTAGTTTTACATTCTTCGATTACAAACCCATAGTTTTGATTTTTTAATTATAATATGAATTATTATTTAAATAATGCCAAACAACTGCGCCGTGTTTGATTGTTATTCAAATAGTAGAAAAAAAACAACAGGGAGGTCCTTTTTTCCGATTAGATTTTTATGGAAGTCAGGGACTTTTGACGAGCATGTCCTGTGAAAGTACAAGGGACTTTATAAAGCTTGCCGACTCCTGGTTTGTTGTGTTCAATTCAAGGGTACCTTATGACAGAAAAAAATCTATAAATACTTATGGGATGCAACTGACGGAACAGAATAAAATCCTTGACAATATGAAGTGTACTGCTGAAACAATACGAGTTTGCAAAAGTAATAAGATCTATCAGTTCCAAAAGGGACTTTATTGTGTCGTGGAAATCCTTGCCAAGGTTGCATATGTATAAAAGTAAATATGATGTATCATACATAATTACTTCCAGACTTAACCAAGATGGACTGGAAACATGTTTGGCTGTCTTAGACAAATGGGTGCAACTTATGATCATCTTACGCCAGATGAAGTCAAACACAGAATAAGGTCATATTTACTTGGCAAAATAAACTCTATAACAGGAAAAATTGTAACTCGATGAAGGAGTGCGATTCTTCAAATATGTCGGAAGGAATGTTCAGTCAAGAGAAAAGTTGTGAAAATAATGATTCAAATGAAACCGATCTTGAAAGAGAGCTTATGATTTCTGCAATGGTGTTTGCCTCTACTGAAGATGAGAAGATCCCAGAAGAAGATTCAGAAAACTTTGAAAATTAATTTCATGAAAGAACTTTAGAGAATGTTGCAGACGAAGAGGGCCTTCGATATGTTGGAGGTTATGTGGCATCTAAATTTCCAGATTATCGGTCTTAGGATGTAAACTTAAAATAGTGAAAGGTACCTGGATTAGTGCAGTAGAGCGACATGATGATAAATTAACGGAACCAAGTGCTGAGTTATTTGAAAAATTAAAGGTAACGGAAAAAATGTTTCAAACATACAATGGAGAAAATACACTGAGACCAGGCAATGGAGTATTATGCGACTTGGCACGCCATATTGAAAATTGTTTATCCTTGCCTTTTAAAGTAATATTGTTTTTGTCAGATATCGGATGTTTTTTAGGATGAGAGCTCTGAATGCCCAAATTTTATCATGTAGGCAAAAAACAAAAAAAGATGCATAAATTAACGAAATAAGGCCATGAAAAATTTAAAAATTGTTGTTTTTTCACTTTTACTAAGTATTTTCATTTCCATTATGAAGCCAGATACTGTTATGTGTTATCTATGTCGACCTATGTTAGTTTATTAAATAATGTATTGTATTATTATACATAAGCCCTTGTAAATAAATGCCAGGTCAAATGCTAATGAATATTTTTTAAGTCCTGTCAAGCATATAATTTAAGGTTTCTATTATATTAGAGAGCCAAACATTATCAATCCCCGATTTTGTATGTGTAGTACAGTGACCTATATGAATTCAAAAGAACACCAAACGTATACAAGATAACAGGTACTTAAGTTTCCCAAGGTAGTACTTGCCTTGACCGCTCCCACCCTGGCCTCCAGGCCTGTCACGGAAATACCCCACAACTACCCCCGCGACCAAAGTGACTGTACCTCTCTCCCTTATTCTATATACCTTGGTAAAAACGAACTTAAAATGAAGAGCAAGGCGCACCACTCAAAATGACAGAGACAAACGCACTAAAAGAATACACAAGAACAGAAAAAGAAGGCGTACAAATATAAACAAACAAGCCAGTTATGCTATGAACAGGGGAACAGCCGATGATTGGCAATTTAACGTAGGTACAATTCTCTTTATTAGCAGACTTTCCAAGAGAAGCAGTTCTCCAGGTTCCTTGACTTGGCCAATTATTTTGAAGTTGTCATATTTGATCGATGTCTTGCAACTTCTAGCGTGCGATCTTATATTGGAAAGTTCGGGATTAGACAATCTGCAGCCCGTACGATAACTCACGCCCATGTGAGAATCGGCCCTGACCTTGAGGAGACGCCGAATCGAACCAACGTAATTCCGGGAACTACATCCGGAGCACTTGTACTCATATACGACGCCCGACGTCATCAAAGGACAGAGCCGATCCTTGAAGGGAAACAAAGAGCCAATAGTTTTAGGATTTTTGGAATTAATTTTATATTTAGAGCACCAATATGATTTTCAATAATTTTAGCACACTGCTTGGCAAAGTTTTGATTGGTGGGTAAAAAACAAAAGCTTGCGTATATAGTAAGTTTAGGTACGTTACATTTAGGTGTTAAGGGTGCAAGTTTTTTATCAAGAACTTTCTTAATAACCTTAAGTACTAGATGGGCAGGGAAACAGTTGTTACGGAAGTAGTGCTTAAGGAAGAGAATTTCAGAATGAAAAGAGAGCCAATTAGAAGTTAGAGATAGAGCCCGATGTACCAAGGTATGCACAGAATTGATTTTAAAATTAATAAAACAAAAACTATAAAAATTGGAGCCGAGTCCGGTGAATGTACTTTTCCTAAAAATGGTAGTTTTAAAATGATCATGTCCTTAGTAACTAAAACATCAAGGAAAGCCAACTTACCGTCTTGTTATTTTTCAATAGTAAAATTAATATTATTATGGAAGTTGTTGGCTAGGTTTAGGAATCTGTCAGCATCATATTCATTTTTCAATAGAACGAAAGTGTCGTCTATATACCTGGCGTAAAATAAGGGACAGCAGGAGAAGGGGCACTCCTCCATTACTTGCTCCTCCAGGGAACACAAGAAAATGTTGGCAAAGGTGGGGCCGAGGGGAGACCCCATCGCCATCCCATCGATCTGTTTAAAAAGTTGGTTTACTAAAAACAAAGGCCGTGTCCAGCACGGCTAATTCTAACAGTGTTTTAAAAGATTCATAATTAAAATTACAATATATAAAGTCAGGTGTTTTTAGGAACAATTTGGTTAAAATAAGATCAATGGTCTCCCTCACATGAACGTTAGTAAAGAGGGATTCTACATCTAAACTGACCATATACAAATTTGAGTCTTGTGAGAGGATCTTAGTTTTAAAATCTTCGGAGTTTCTTAGGGTATATTCATTCCGGGTCAACGGCTCCAATAAAGGTACCAGAAACTTAGCAAGCTTGTAGTTGGGCGTATTGTAGGAGGCTAGGATAGGGCGGAGGGGAACCCCTTGTTTGTGGATCTTAGGCAGGCCGTACAGGATACCAAAGGAGGACCCGCTGGAAAAAAGATCATCATAAGTTTTCTCATTTATTATTCCTTCAGTTTTGAGAGACCGTAAAAATCTATTGATCCTGTCTTCTATCCGGTAAATTTCTTGATAGTTGGGTTGTCCAATTTTAGTGAATTTGGTGGGATCATCGAGTATCGTGTTCATTTTATTTAAATAGTCAGTTTTATCTAAAATAACTACCCCTCTTCCCTTGCTAAGTTTCTGGTACCTTTATTGGAGCCGTTGACCCGGAATGAATACACACATACACACACACACACACACACACACACACACACACACACACACACATATATATATATATATATATATATATTTATATTTATATATATATATATATATATATATATATATATATATATATATATATATATATATATGTCTGTATACTCCTTCACAATATAATTGCATAAAAGTTGAGTTCAGATGATCTATGAAGCACAGTTTGTTGGAAATCAGATATATATTTTTAAAACATTCTTCCCAATGATGTCGCCATGTAATTGGCACTTATGGGTGAACGGTCTTCATAAATAGTACTTTGCCCTTATAACGCCCCTCCACAAATATCAGTCACGACCTAGGCACGATGGAAGAGCCAATAATTAACGATAGCTGGAAATCCACTCGATTAAAATGCCACAAGAAAAACTCACTGAAAAAAGGGAGAATTTTTTTTTTTTTTTTTGTCATAGGGTAAATGACCAGAGAATTTTCGTTTACTCGGGAAATGAGCCTATAAGCTACTTTGTTGTTGCAGTTGTTTTTTTTTCTCGTTCTTGTTCTTTTTGTTGGGGTTTATGGAAAGTCTATGGAAGAGCATAAAAAGTTCTGAAAAAGGGTTTCGCGTTGAATTAAAGACAAAGGAATTTTATGATAGGATATTTATGATTTTTTTATTAGAATGAAAATGTAAAAAAAATATATAAATAATGTGCAAGCTAAACAGTACAGAACAATTATTCTAATAAAAATTTAGCATATTTATTTTAATTTTCAATGGTGAAACAAGGCTCTATATGACCATAGATTTGAGCATATTTTAATATTACCGTGAGGTTTGGAATATAAAAGTTACAAATGCGTGAGGGGGGGAAATCTTGCACGCGTCCCAAGTAAGCTGGAGGTCAGATCACGCCTTGTTCATTTTTTTTTTATTCAAGCGTTATAATTAATCTGGATGACTTTCAGTTCCTCGATAGGCGAGAATCGTGTTTGAAAGAAAAGTCATTAAAATGCCACTTATTTCTCTCAGGAAAATCAACGTAGTTTCTGCTTATTCATTGCCTAATGAGTGCTCAATAATGATTCTTTTGCCTTTACTAATGTAAGTGTTGCTTGGGAACATCTTAGCATTTTTTTCACTCTGTAATGATATTTCAACCAAGTGCAGGCTAAAGATAAATTGAAGGTCAAATACTTTGCTCTTACCTTGACATTTTTATCTCTCCTGGTTGTAGTCTTTATTAAGTGTTCTTTCTGTGTTTTTTAATGCATAAAAACGCTTTTGATCAGATTGCTTTCACTCCCTTACGTTATTTCTCTGTGAAATTTCGTCTTTTAAAATCTTTTTTTTAGTTTCCTAATTCTTTTCTTTTATTCTTTAAACTCGGACCCAAGCCATTACGTCGCTGATAAGATTAATCAGTCCATAACCTTCCTTCTGCGTGATGGAACTCTCCCAGGCGTCACAGAATCTAATCACCATATTTTCTCAAATTTTAATTGACACTTGCTTTTAGGCGATACTCAAAATGCGTACGAGTATATGACATTAATTACATTTTAGCTCTTGTTGAAGAAACTGAAAATATGAAAGTCTTAGTTGTCATGTCAAAGACAAACTAATCACCATATTTTTCAGAATTGAAATGACGCTTGCTTTTAGGTGATACTCAAAAGGCGTGTGAGTATATGAGGGAGGGATATATACTTACAAATACATGCATGATACTGTACTCAAGAAGAAATTGAAAATATGAAATTCGTATTTGTCATGGTAAAAACAAAACCCAGAATTGACCGAACTTATTTCGACGAATCCCGTTTTAAAATCAAATAAAAAATTCCTCTCCACTTCTTCAGTCACCTCAAGTTCACGAGAAGTGGGGATTTAATATTCTCGTCAGCACATTTTTCTATCCGCCCTCAGATCTAAAGAAACTAATGAGGCTAGAGAGCTGCAAATTGGTATGTTGGCCATCCACCCTTCAATCAATAAACTTACCAAATTGCAGCCCTCTAACCTATGTAGTTTTTATTATATTTAGGGTTAAAATTAGTCATAATCGTGCTTCTGGCAACGATACAGGATTGGCCACCATCGGCCAGTGGTTAAAGTTTCATAGGCCGCGGCTCATACGGCATTATACCGAGACTACCGTAAGATAGAGCCATATTTTCGGTGGTCTTGATTATACGCTGTAGCGGATGTACAGAAAAATCAATTGCGCCGAATAAACTTCAGTGCATATTTTACTGGTTAATATTGGTGTAGCTTTTGTCTGAAAATATTATTTCATATGAAATTATTTTTAATGAAATATTTAGCAAATTGCTCTTGAAGAAATTGATGTATTAACGAGTACAATCAAAATATTAAGGTATTGAAGTGTCATGAAATCGAAGACATGATTATAGAGATGAAAACTTAATATATATATATATATATATATATATATATATATATATATATATATATATAATATATATAATATATATAATATATATATATATCACTTTTCTATTTTACTCAAGTGTTTCGCCTCGAGCATCCACCCGTGTTAGCCATCACACCACAAAGAGGTCTGAACTCTGAAAAGAGGCAGGTAGGCAGGTTTAATGGTCCAGAAATACAGTTCTGAAGTAGAGGGAAACGGTCGAGATCTTGCTGTAAGGGAATATTGCAATTGTCGACAGAAATAAGTTGCTGGTTTCGTTGTCGTAGATGTATTTGGTCTTCTCATAACGTATTGTAATTGGGGTTTAGTATATATATATATATATATATATATATATATATATATATATATATATATATATATATATATATATATATATATGTATATGCGTGTGTGTGTGTCTGTGTTTTTATTAGTGATTTGTATAATTGCCGATTCCAGTAAATTTCTTGAAACATAATCATTAGATCTAGCAATTACCGAGGTGTCACCCCAATTAATACAATGAGATTTTTCTCCAAGTCTTTACAAGCAGCACACTCTACCAGAATTCACCTGAAATTCCTGAAAAAATGCCTGGCGGAACAAGTGTTACCCAAATCATTGCTACCATACCGCATAAGAAGATACGATCAACATCCTTTTAATGAGTTTTCATCACTCATATTAAAACGTCACATTGCTGCCGCGAAAATGGAGGAAAAGGAGAAATTTTAAGAACTGGAAAAAGCCTGACGTAACTTCAACTACTCGATTCCCGCTGATTGGAAACACGCATTAAGGTAAGAAATATATGGAAAACTTCATAGAACAACGGACACTTTGATTAGAAAACTGGACAGAAAATTAAACAACCTTATTAACGACAGTGATTGGACCAATAATGCTAGAAGTGATTGTGTGGTGAATTTATCGAGCAAACAAATAAGTGATAATGCAGTGCGCGCATTAGGCTTTGGGCTGTCTTTCTTCATTTGTAACAAACCCTCAACTTTATCAATAGCGACATCTCTATATAAGTTTGAAAAATACTGTGACCTACCACAAAATCATTTAGACATATCAGAAGCATGACATATAGTGCTACGCATGCCTACCATGAAGACAACTTCCCCGCTCGCTACAGAAAAAGTTTAAAAGAATTGAAGAATGATAATAGCTTACACATTACCAAGGCTGATAAATCTAATAGTTTAGTGGTTCTTGACAAAACTGACTACATATCACGCATGCATACTTTACTAGAGGATGAAATAACTTACAAAAAACTCGCAAAAATCCGTTGGACCAAGTAATAAAAAACTTTAATATCAATATCAAACAAATTCTTAAAGATAAAAAAGAACTTTTGTGTCAGTTAACTGTAAAGTGTCCCTCATTACCTTATTTATATGGCCTAGTCAAAACTCATAAGGAAAACAAACCTATGCGCCCAATTATTAGTACTGTAGGATCAATTGCTTATAAACTATCTAAATATCTTGCTAAACTGTTATCCCCGCTACTAGGAACTGTATCTAATTCACACATCCGGAATTCTCTTGATCTTGTGGAAAAATTAAATAACATTGTACTAAACCTTAGCGATTCTTTTGTCAGTTTTGATGTATGTTCCTTGTTTACAAAAGTCCCTATTGACTCTGTGCTAGAATATTTAAGTAATGAACTTATACTGCATGAATTGCCTATGTCCGTTAGTCACATAATTTCCTTAATTAAGTTATGTATTTGTGGTTGCAGATTTATTTTTAATGGAGAATATTACCAACAAATATTTGGTATGGCCATGGGTAACCCTTTATCACCTCTCCTTTCAAACTTGTATATGGAATTTTTGGAGAGACAACACCTCCCGAATATCACACTTATCCCCTTAAAATGGTACCGATATGTCGATGATATCTTAGTAGTCTTACCTGGTGGTATCGATGTAAATGATTTACTGTCTAAATTGAATAATTTAGTGCCATCTATAAAATTCACTGTTGAAATTGAAAATAACAATGTCATCCCTTTCCTAGATGTATTAATACATAGAGAATCGTTCCAATGCAAATTCAGTATTTATAGAAAACCACAAATAATTTAACATATGTACATTTTTTACTCTGGCCACCATGCTAATATTAAAATTTAAATTTTTTCCTCTATGTTCCTACGCGCCTTGCGTATCACGAGTCCACAATACCTGGACCAGGAAATAGAATACATAAAAAAGATAGGAAACGATCTCTGCTACCCACCTCATTTAATTGATTTATGTTATCAAAAAGCTCATAAAAAGTTTTATAATGTTGCTATTAATGAAAAAGAAATCCCTAAAAATGTACTTAGCTTACCTTATTTTCATGGATTTGAAACCATAAAATCAATATTTAAATCGTTTAATGTTAATGTAGTGTTCTCTTATAACAATACCATTAAAGATATGCTAATTAAGAATAGTCCAGTAACAAATAACAACATCATTTACAAAATTCCTTGTAAGGATTGCCCATCGTTTTACGTTGGTCAGTCTAGTAAAAATTTATGTGTTCGGATTAAGCAGCATATGTATTCAGTTAGAACAGCCCAGACTTCAAATGCACTGCTTATCCATCTGAGTGAAAAATCTCATTGTATTAATTGGGGTGATACCTCGGTGGAATTGCTAGATCTAATGATTATGTTTCAAGAAATTTACTGGAATAGGCAATTATACAAATCACTAATAAAAACAACCTAAATCTTAGTCTGGGAATGTACCATTTGGACCCATATATTTGTAAGATGTTTATGAAGGACCTCAAAATAAATGAACAACTAATAAATTAGTCCCACATGTATATAGTTATTAATTCTCTCTCTCTCTCTCTCTCTGGTTCGATATCCTCTCTCCCTCTTTCTCTTGCTCGATATATATATATATATATATATATATATATATATATATATATATATATATATATATATATATATATATATTTATATTTTCTTTCGTCTTTCATTAATAATAATTTTTGTTGGAAAATTTGTGTAAAAATTCATGATATTAAATTATATATGCTCCCGTGTTGTTTTCAAAATGTACTGTTTTCCTGGAAGAATCACTTGTTTACTGCGGGTTTCCTTCAAGGTGTGGCTAGCCTATGACTCCTCCTCCTCTCTGTAGAGTGAAAATCGCCCTTATGGCTAATCTGGTAGTGTCAGTTTGTATATTAAGCCTTCTTTTGACTATGGTGTTCTTTGTAAAATCAGTATGCCTCAGTAAAGGGTCAGAATAGGACCGAAAGTACTCGGCTAACTCGTTTTTTCATTTTTTTCCTTCGTGGCAAAAAAAAACTTTATATATATATATATATATATATATATATATATATATATATATATATATATATATATATATATATATATATACTGTATATAGACGTTAGGACAGAAACGTTCATCAGGAAGGAAGGAATGCCAATTAAAAGCACATTCCACAATGGGATAATGTAATATCGCTCCAAGTAAAAGCGATGTCATTTTAATAGGGCTTCTTTCATTTAATCCTTCCCTGTATCACAAGGGAATTGCGAAATACATATTGCTGTGTGAGTCCCACCATTCATATTATCTTATTTCCTTTAGTGTTTGCCTAGGCTCTTTCTATTTCGAAATATCTAGCAGTAACGAAACAGAAGGAGGAATATACGTGCATGAGAGAGAGAGAGAAAGAGAGAGAGAGAGAGAGAGGGAGATGGTTGATCTGGAACAAAAATCTAAACCGGAGAAATTACAGATTATCTTATTTTTAATGCTTCTCTCATTTCTTTATAAAAAAAAAAGGCAAAATGAATTTGTTTTAGAACGATTCATTAAATATTCAAGTTGTTATTGACAAATGTAAAAACTTCACTGACAAAAAAAGTCATGTGTTATTTGCCATATATTACATCCCGAAAGATCCATGACTTTCGTTAAATTTAGAATCGAGTTGAGAGAGAGAGAGAGAGAGAGAGAGAGAGAGAGAGAGAGAGAGAGAGAGAGAGAGAGAGAGAGAGAGAGAGGACATGAGGACATTCTATACTTGTATGCAAAGTAAAAGGATACTAGACACAAAATATTTAAGATTTTTGTAGCAGGGTAATGTTTTTACAATAATGATTCGTTCATGCATTTTACTTGAATAGGACAGGTTTATTCGAAATGCTTAAAACTGTTTTTTTTTTTTTAATACAACAATATACTTACGAAATGTGTAAAATCTGAAAATAAATAATGAAATGAAAGACAGTGAGTGGTTTTCAGAGCACACAACTTTACTTTTTATATATTGGAATTTGCTACAACTGATGGAATTGTTGTCCAAATCGAAGATAAAGGTAAAAAACAAAAGATAAATATCTCATCTTGTATCATTGTTCAGAATGTTATACGTATTCAATTTTAGCTTTTACTGGGTTAAATATTTAGATTCTGTCAAAATTCTCATGATGGCGACTGCACGGTATCCAGTAGTCCCTTTTATTAAGTATTTATTGTTTTTATTTATTATTTGCCTCACAGATAGCCAACAAATATTGATGATAAGATAATTGTGGTAGAGTACAATTTAATGTAGTTTTAGTAACATAGAAACAGACTAAGCGAGTGGTGCGTTTCATGGACTAGATTGGCTATTGTTTTCTGTTTCTAGAACTAGTTTTGCTAATAAGTTCCCTGTTTCTGGAACTGGTTTTGTCTAATAAGTTTACTGCTTCTGGAACTAGTTTTGTCTAATAAGTTTCCTGTTTCTGGAACTGGTTTTGCCTAATAAGTTTACTGCTTCTGGAACTAGTTTTGTCTAATAAGTTCCCTGTTTCTGGAACTGGTTTTGTCTAATAAGTTTACTGCTTCTGGAACTAGTTTTGTCTAATAAGTTTCCTGTTTCTGGAACTGGTTTTATCTGATAAGTTTCCTGTTTCTGGAACTGGTTTTGTCTAATAAGTTCCCTGTTTCTGGAACTGGTTTTGTCTAATAAGTTCCCTGTTTCTGGGACTGGTTTTGTCTAATAAGTTCCCTGTTTCTGGAACTGGTTTTGTCTTATAATTTTCTTGTTTCTGGAACTGGTTTTGTCTGATAATTTTCCTTATTCTGGAACTGGTTTTGTCTAATAAGTTCCCTGTTTCTGGAACTGGTTTTGTCTAATAAGTTCCCTGTTTCTGGAACTGGTTTTGTCTAATAAGTTTCCTGTTTCTGGAACTGGTTTTGTCTTAAGTTTCCTGTTTCTGGAACTGGTTTTGTTTTAAGTTTCCTGTTTCTGGAACTGGTTTTGTCTAATGTTTCTTGTTTCTGGAACTGGTTTTGTCTGATATGTTTCCTATTTCTGGTTGTCGAAAAGTGTGGCAGGTGGCTGCATGGACCCCAATAGTAATTATTAATTCGATATCTAGGGATAAGTATAGGAGCTTTTTTCCTTTATACCAGAAGTACTTTCCTTTCTAAAATAAAATATTTGAAGTTTAGCTACTGGAGGTTCTTCTCCTGAGGCCCTCATGTGGTCACATATTCTGGAGAACTTGGCTCATATAAGATTACTAAGAATCAAAAGAATGTAGAAACAGATATATGGAAAAATAAATACAACAGAACTTTCTGGGTTCTGGTCGATTCCTCTTTTTGAAGCTCTGTGTATTCTTGAATGTATTTGTACCTGTACATGACTGGGGATTTGTGTCTCCACTTCAAGATTCATGCTACAATGAGTATTTTTGTTAATCAGAAGGCTGTAGGAAATAGATAAGGTTCGCATAGTCGCGCCACGTCTTTCCAATTGCACACGTTCTCAGCCACGTTGCCTCATCAGTATGGAAGTCAGTTCTATAACCCTGCGTCCATCATCACTTACTCCTATCGTGATGTCATTACGGTCTGTCTCCTTCAGCTGCCTTATTGCATCACTTTGGGAGGTAGTAGATATCGAGTACGAATTACCTCTGCCATATTTTGCCGAGGCGGTTCCAAATATTAGTCTTGGTTGAAACGTTTCGATTGTCCTCCGTTTCCCGTCAAGACTGACCGTTCTGATTTAACAACAGCATCCATTCACGAATATCAAAGGAAGGCAGAAGGGGTTATCTGAATACTATCTTTTATACTTCTTCAGCAACTGTGTGGATATTGTAGATTTATAATTATTTAATCATATTATCTCATGTATCTGGATTGTGTATGTTAATGTCTATACTTTGTATATTCCATGTATGTGCATTGAGCTGAAATAAAATTTATTATTAGTATTATTATTATTTCATTGAATACAATGGCAGAAATTACAGAATTTCCTTTGTACAGAATTCTCTCTTTTCTCCTAATGACCTGCTTCTCTGGCACACTGATATTTCTAAGCAAGTCATTAGGAAAATTGAGAGATTTCTGTACAAAAACAAACTCTGTATATTCTGCCATTGTATTCAATAAAAAATATTAGAAAGAGGGTCTGTTTCCAGCATATTATTATTATTATTATTATTATTATTATTATTATTATTATTATTATTATTATTATTATTATTAATTCGTCGTTGAACAAACATATCAAGCAAAGTATTTAAGAATCTACATTTAAAGTTCATCTAATGTACACTTGCGATGGATAATAATTGCTAGATAAAATGTAAGAAATATAATAGCCCATGCACGTCTTATTCTACAAATAGCAAGGGTTTCTGACTCAAGAACAGGCGATGATTTCATAATAAAATAAAAGTCTTTCATATCTGTTTTTAGCGACGTGGGATCTGTGTGTATTTTTTTTTTTTTTTTTTTTTTTTTTTTGCAAGGTTCACGGATTCCCAAGGAAGAAATGGTTTCCGGCCATATCACTTTTCCTCTTGTACGAATTCCTTCATCTTTTAGTTCATCTACTGAAATTTGCATATGGTTTCTTTTAGCTTATCTACATTTATCTTAGAATTTTGGTGAGGGAATGATTTACGGAAGTAGTCATGTGATTAATATATTAGTTGTTTTTTTTATCACATTAATGAACCAATACCTGTAAATTGTATTTGTGCTGATCGTGTCTACACTCTAGTTATTTTCGATTAATCTTATTTTGAAAATAAGAAACACTAGTAAAGAGAATTTGTCTGTAAACTCCTTCCCCCCGCCCCACACCCCCGCAGAAAAATAAACCTCACTGAAAATAATAAAACAAAAAAGTACAGAAGTTTATTATAACCTCTGACCTTTCAGTGACCCAACATTGCTTCAGTGTTTTCTAAATGTCTAACTATCACCTAGATAGAATCGTTGAGCAGTAACCACAATGCTCCATTTTCTTAAAAACCTATCAAAAACAAAGAAAGAAAAGAAAAAGGTCTCCATGGCAATGCATTATCACATTTCCTTTAGCGTCGAAATGTTTTGCTGAAGTGGAAAGACGAACGTAGATGGAAAGATTACATAATCGACTGCTCACTTTATTGATAATAATTTGTGTTCGCAGAATTAAACTATTAACCTACATTTGTAGCTTCCTTGAAGCATTGAATTCCTGGAAGAGGAGATTGTTTCTCTGGCTCCAAGGTTATTAAATCACTGCTTTTCGTTAGAGGTTAACCGCCTACGATGCTCCTCTTGACGTATCTTTTTACAAATGTCCATGAAAATATGTTAACCGCTTCTCAAGGATGTCTATTCACAGACAGAAATGGCAGCCGGGTCAGACATGGGTGTAGACATCATCAGCTCTTTCAGCTTCGTTGTTAATAGAACTACAGTTACAAATCACCCTAAAAATATAAATATATACCATATACATTGAAATATATAATTTGGTAAAGCCCCACAACTTTCATCTGTAGAAGAGCCTGGTCAGTTCACATTCAGCCTCTCGTGTGAGAAGACGTTTGACTGGAAAGTGAAAGTCGTCGAATTTTGATGAGGTTCATTTTTGGCGAGTGAAGTCACACGCAGCTGTCTTTAGCAGATTCCACTCGCTCTCTCTCTCTCTCTCTCTCTCTCTCTCTCTCTCTCTCTCTCTCTCTCTCTCTCTCTTTTCACTGACCACCTCTCAGCCTCAGCCCCTGTATCTTACCCTCAGTATTTCCTGTCCCAGAATAACCACGACAGTTATCAGCAATAGAAACACAACACACACACACACACACACACACACACACTCGAACCTTCATCGATTGGGTGGACTCGGAGCAAACTTGGTCAATGGACTGAATAAAGTTACAACAAAGATCAACCCTTGTTTCTGAACAGCTGAAACAAACAAATGGTAGTGACAATATTTTCATGGACACAAAAAGAGAACATTTTATGCATATGTACGTCTACATATTCCTTCTAAACAAAGTGTATACGGTCGGTTTGTAGTCTCCCATGAGGGATAGTTGCCACACTGTATCTATCCTCTTTAGCAGAAGTACATACATACCCACAAAGATAACCTTTACTATATCCTGTTCCTCTGTGGTAATCACTATACTAATATTTTAAAAGTTTACAAAATCAGGTTATAAAAACGAAATAATGAAAAGTTTGTGGTAGTCAGAAATCTATGTAATTTAGCAAAACATTTTAAGGTTATTTTACATATGCAGTAGCATCATTCATAAACTTTATGAAAGAAAAAATACTCAAAAATAACATATTACCGTGACAAAAGAAAGACTTTGTACAAGATTATTATCAACAATGAGAAAACGCATTGCAAAAGGACTTCATTCCGGAGACGAGTGAGCAAAACATCTCTGAGAATCTTAATCTTTATGTGGGTAAAAACGACACTTTCCTTTGATCTTTTAGTTTTCTGTAAAAGAAAGCTATTGTGCCGCCCTTGTCTGCCCGTCCGCGCTTTTTCTATCCACCCTCAGATCTTACGAATCAAACGAACCAAATTGCAGCCCTCTAGCCTCAGTAGTATTTAGATTTTATTTAAGATTAATGTTGGCCATAATCTTGCTTCTGGCAACGATATAGGATAGACCACCACCGGGCTATGTTAAAGTGTCATGGCCCGCGGCTCATACGGCATTATACCGAGGCCACCGAAAGATACCGATCTATTTTGGGTGGTCTTGATTATACGCTGTACCGGTTGGTTTCTTCTTCGCATTTTTTAATCGTTTCTTTTGCTTCTGCTAATGAACTTAATACCTTTCACGATGGTAGAAGAATAACCTCTTATTAAAGAATAGATGGGACTGCACGTGTATTCTACTTAGGCTCTACACACAAAAAGCGTTCAGTACTGCGTAGGTGAGGCACTGAATAGCGTGCCTGTATTCAGTGCCTGTTTCTGTGGTAAAAGCCTGACGTCAAATTAACCCCATAAAAAGACTGCATCACTTCCGTAAATTGACATATTCTTCAGAAACTGCCTTTTCCAAACAAATTTCTTTATAAAATGCAATAGCATTTTTGTTTATCCTTGACGTTCGTTGGGAAATTAATGTCAAAAAATAGATGGAAATTAAATATTTTTTTATTAAATTTGACACAAATAGAAATGATTTGAAATGAAAATCTTTATATGACCACCACTTTCAAGGATAATTTTCAGTAGTTGGTCGGCTAAATTTCTCTATAAAATGCAATAGCATTTGTTCTGTTTATCCTTGACGTTCGTTGGGAAATTAATGTAAAAAAATAGATGGAAATTAGATATTTTTTTATTGAATTTGGTAAAAATAAAAGTTATTTGAAATTCTTGAAATTCCCTGCTAGCTTAATGGAAATTAACTATTATTTTTCTCATTAAATTTGACAAAAGTAAAAATGAATTGAAAATCTTCAAACACCACGACTTTCAAGAGCAAATTTCCCTGCGGGCTAAAATTAATCTCAAATGATTAACGAGACTTAGGAGAGCGTTCTCTACATCCTCGATATTGAAGAATCTCAGTGTGTTGCAATAACGGAAGAATTGGGTGGGTGTTCATGAATTATGTTTTGCAAATAAACGCAAAAGGTTTTCTCTATATTAGTTTGCATCGTGATTTATGCTTCCCATAATCGACTTAAAAACCTAAGCTAAACTTTTGTAAGGAGAGTTTGTTACACATTTTTCGCGTTAACAAAGTTTGGTGTATATTTTATGCAAAAATAATAGACGTTCTATGTTTTATAGTTTCAGTACTGTGTGTGTGTGTGTGTGTTTTTTTCTGTCTGTCCGTCCGCACTTTTTTTCTGTCCGCACTTTTTTCTGTCTTTCTGTTCCGCCCTTTTTTCTGTCCACCATTTCTTCTGTTCGCCCTTTTTTTTGTCCTACCCTTTTTTCTGTCCGCCCTTTTTTCTGTCCCGCCCTTTTTTTGTCCGCCCTCAGATCTAAGAAACCAAAGATGCTAGAGGGTTGCCAATTGGTATGTAGATCGTTCACCCTCCAGTCATCTAACATACCAAATTGCAGCCCCCTAGCCACAGTAGTTTGTATTTTATTTAAGGTTAAATTAGCCATAATTCTGCGTCTGGTAACGATATAGGCCAAGCCACCCCGGGCCGTGGTTAAAGTTTATGGGTTGCGGCTCGTACACCATTATACCGAGACCACCGAAATGTAGATCTGTTTTCGGTGGCCTCGGTTATACGCTGTACAGAAAACAATTATATTATTCACTTGTTTCATTTGCATCTAGTTATTATTATTATTGTTATTATTATTATTATTGGAGAAACAAATCCACAGTTATGCAAATTTGCATATATTTAAATTTAAAACTTTAAGGATAGTTTTCGGGAATCTGTTCGGTTCCCCATTATCAGTCTCCGAACAGATTCCCGACAGCTATCCTTAAAGTTTTAAATTTAAATATATGTACACTCACATAACTGTGGATTTGTTTCTCCATTTGAAGACTCGTGTTACTATGAAGATTTTTTAATTATTATTATTATTATTGATTATGAATTCTATTCGCCTTCACATTTGAACCTGCATCTGTAATTTTGAAAACTGACACAGGAATCAAAGTATAACTATTACTAGCACCACCAACCACCGCTGCCTTTAAAACTGTGAATCCGTGCTCAAACGCCGCCAATAATCAGAGCGCATTCCACTCTGTGACTTTGGCGATATCATATATGGAATTTTAATAAACGGTATTTTCATTTTCAATTTAGGGCCATTTTCATTTATATGTGCATCGGTGCATACGTGTCGTTCTATAACTACCCGATTGAACTGGGTGAAAAAATGTACCACTTCATTTACATATTCGTGTTTTCACACAAAACATAAGTGATAAAAAAAAAAAATAAAAACATTCGAAATGTACCACCTCATTCACACATATTTATATATTCGTTTTTTTCACACAAAACTCAAATGATTAAAAAAATAAGATGTTTGGATGTGCTTTCTGCTGTTGAAAATATTTATTTCCCGACGAATGAAATAATGTTCATTTGACGTGTTTTTGCAGCTCTACGTGTGAGATTTTAAGCCAAACGTGAAACATGGTCGTATTTGGAAGGATTAATTGTTTTTCTTTTCTTTTTCGTTTTCAGCTATACTCTCCGTGGACATTCAATCTTTCTTTATTCATGAGTTCCATGGACATTGACTTTTTTTTCTTTTTTTTATCATCCAAATGTACTGAGAAAAAAAGAGAGTTATAAGTTATGTTTTACACACACACACACACACACACACATATATATATATATATATCTATATATATATATAGAGAGAGAGAGAGAGATAAGGAGAGAGAGAGGGAGATAGGAGAGAGAGACGAGAGAGAGAGAGCAGATATATATATATATATATATCTATATATATATATAATCATTACTAGTACTATTATATACATATAGTTGTTAGATTTATTTAACTAGACGTTTAAAAAAAAGTAGAAAACGAGCGACTATAATATCCACAAAAAAAGATAATGTTTTACATATATAGTTGTTAGGTTTATTTAACTAAACGTTTCAAAAAACGCAGAAAACGAGCGAATATAAAATCCACAAAAAAATATAATGTTCTATATGTAACTGAGCAAGGAAAAATATTGGCTGTATCTGATGTACATTACGTAGCTTTTTATTAAACGTACTGTGATTCGAAATACGGATTTTTAAACACATGGAAAAGCATATTCAGAAATCTGTGAGAAACATTACTGAAGGAAATGTTGAAGGTTACGGAGTTTTATTGAAATAAACGTAAACTGTATGAAAACTGAGACATTCCTAGTGAAAAGCACAACTGTACAGTAGAATTACCCCATCTTGACGTCAGGAAGTGTTAGGTGAATGTAATTGGGAGGGTTAGACATCGACAGGTACAGAACCGAATATTCATATCCGACGTTCTATGGGATTTCAATAATATTGAAGGAAAATAATCATAAGCCTTCAAAGGCATAACGTTTCTATATAACTTTAAAATCTATTCTTGGGCCAATTTTAGTTTTCGAAGCCACCGAAGTCTTTTCTTTAGCTTCGTCTGAGTCAAATGAGATCAAATAGTTCGTGTTACAGTTATTTACAAGTTTTGTGAATGCATTCCTGTGTCATCTTCAGAAGTATGGGCCAATTAACATCTTTTTTACTTATGTCTAACTTCAATAAAAAAAAAACAAAAAAACATCTCTTTGTTGGGTTCATATTCAGTGAATTCTATTCTGTAAATATTTCTTTTCGACAAAACTTCGATGATGTAAATGAAGTTTATTAAAATATTATTTTGCCTGATTTTTTAAAGGCTTTTAGCATTCCTGTATTGTAAAAAAAGATTATTATCACAAATCAATTCCTAAAAAATATTAAAGCAATCATGATACGAAGTGACATTTCTTTTTCGGGTCATAAAGATAATTGTGGTTTTCATTTGCTATGTCAAAGTAATTCATTATAATGAGGCAGTGCATTATGAAATCATAAAGATATGTCTTTAACTCTTTAACTACCAACAGCAGCTTCCATTTCGCCTATTTTCCTGAAGACTGTCGATGATTTCATATCTTCCTTCAGAATGATGATCCAATGTCTGCTCAATACTGGATAACCTTCACCGCCCTGCCCTCACATAGCGGCAAAAGGGCCCCTTCTCTCTCCCCCCCACCCCCGCCCCGATATCCTGAAAAAAAACTACATCACTTTGATTTCGTTCAATTCTACAGTATATTCTTTCAGTTTTAAGTAAGATTAAAAGGAGCGTTATTAAATTCTATAATAATATTTGTATGCAGTGTATAGCTGCGTTATTATTTCAAGAAATGTTTGATTTCAGTTGGAGAGAATATGGAACTGTTGAAAAAAAAAATCAATGTAACCTTCTGTAATTTCCTACTCGGTCGTACCTTGCTTCACACACATACACACAAACACACACGCACACACTCACACACACACACACACACACACACACACACATATATATATATATATATATATATATATATATATATATATATATATATATATATATATTATATACATTTATAGGTAGTAAAAATGTTCTGTTACAACAGAATTCCGTCCAATAATAGGAACCCATAAAAACGCCAAAATATAATAGTAAGTACATATATATATATCTATATATATATACTATTATTAAATT
Source organism: Macrobrachium nipponense (assembly GCF_015104395.2). NCBI lineage: Eukaryota > Metazoa > Arthropoda > Malacostraca > Decapoda > Palaemonidae > Macrobrachium > Macrobrachium nipponense. The sequence continues at coordinate 4,272,732 of NC_061107.1, forward strand.
ATTATATATATATAGATATTCATATATTATATAGTATATAATTATATATATAAATACATATGTATATATTTCATAGGCCATTGCATCGTATGTACTTTCTTCAGGTTGCTGTATTCAACAGTATAAAATTAACAACGAAAATGAAGCTATATAATGTGTTTTTTTAATACTAAGCTTTCCTTTCATGTTTATATATCCACTGCTTTCATGTAAAAAGTATTAAGCAAAACATAGAGAATGCATTCTGAATACCTAATATCCTTTGGTCGATGAAATCTTGATTTCCTGCATGCTAATGTCTTCCTCATTTGCATAGATAACAACTTGTAATGTTTTCTCCTCCCAACATAATCAGCCAACGTGTCTGTCATTTTAAAAACTATTATCGAGTTTGTTTCCAGATGCAAATTTCCGCTTTGTTAACCAGTGATTTACAAACTTCAATATCACGAGTTCTATTTACGGTTTAATCTTCGCTGCTTCAATATTAAGGCGCAGAATTAGCTTAGCATCAAGTTTAGGTCACTTGATACGTTATTTGGGTTGGAAACTTGTACGCTTAAGATGCAAGAGGAGGGACTTATGGAAAGGAACGAGATGGGGATGGTGAGATGGATTGCTGGAATATCACTACTGGAAAGGAGGGAGAGTCAGGATATAAGAAAAATTTGACATGTGAAGGAGAAGACAAGGGAAGCTCGTCTGAGATATCATGGCCATGTAGCAAGAAGAGGGGAGGTGGGGCCAATCAAGAGAGCTGAGAACATGGAAGGTGGGACGTCAGCGGATCAGAGGGATATGGGTGAGATGGGACGGGTGGAGGAAGATGCAAGGACTAGAAACAGATGGAGAATGTTAACGCGAGCGGCCGACCCTCCAATGCTTTGGGACTAATCAGGTCGAAAGAAGAATACGTTATTCTTATTCATATCTCAAATGTTTTATTAATATATTTTCCACCATTCCAGCGGGAAACAATAGATAACGAACGAGGGAGGAAGAGTTGATAATCAAAGCAATAATAATTAGAGCAATAATCATCCCGAAGTGAAATCCACAAATTCAGTTGTATACATCACAGGGGAAATAATTATTAGCATAATGCATACCAAGTAGGATTCTTTATTGTATCCTTCACATTTCCAGGTTAAGGGACGACTTCCGATTCCTTCGGCAGCTGGAAAACGCGTCCAGTTCGCCTACAAATTCTGGAATGGCACCGAACTGGAAATTGGTATGCTGGATTTGTTCGCTGGAATATTGGACTTCCTTTCCCTTATTCAGCTGTTGATGGCCGCTGACGTCTGCATGATGGCGTGACCTCTCGCTAAGGTACAGTTGTATATTTATTTCTGTTTATTATTTTGTTGTATGATTACGAAACCAAGGAAAATAGTAGGGTTGCGACCCAAATGTGTTTATTTTCTCTTTCTCGGGGAGTAAGCCTTCAAAATACTTTGTTGTTGTGGGGGGGGGGGGGGGGGGAGCGGCGGTTAGGAGAGCCCTATGGAAAAGCCTAAAAAAGTCTGAAAAAGGCGTTTCACGTTGAGTTAAAGATACGGGGATGTTAGGATAGGATATTTATGATTTATTTATTAGAATTAAATTGTAAAAAATAAACAAATTGCATGGTAAACATTTCAGAACAATTATTTCTAATAATATATAGCATATTCATATTGATTTCCGTTGGTGAAGTAAGGCGCTATTTGACCGTAGATTTTAGCACGCGCCTCGAGTAAGTTGGAGATCGGATTACGCCTTGCATAGATATATAAGTGTATTTAGTAGATATTAAAGTGTATGCAGATTAATCATATGACAGCGAGGATCTAGGACCCTAAAAATGATTGATTTAACCCTGTAAATGTTTTTATTGTCTTTTTCCCCTATGTATTTCGGTTTGAATTGCGAGATTCATAATAAGAAAATATAAGATGTCCTTCATTGCAATTTATTTTTCACAAGAAAGTGCGAAGAGATTTGGAAACAATACCTAATTTGGCAATTTATTTTTCATTATTTGAAACGTTGAAGAGCTTTGGAAAGACAATTTTGCAATTTATAAATTTGGAAAGTAAAATTTTCGCAATTTAGATTTAGAAAGACAGTTTTGCAATATGGATTTAGAAAGACAGTTTTACAATTTACATTTGGAAAGACAATTTTGCAATTAAGATTTGGAAAGACACAATTGTGCAATTAAGATTTGGAAAGACACATTTTGCAATTTAGATTTGGAAAGATACAATTTTACAATTTAAATTTGGAAAGACACAATTTTACAATTCATATTTGGAAAGACACAATTTTGCAATTTAGATTTGGAAAGACAATTTTGCAATTTAGACTTGGAAAGACAAAATTTAGCATTTTATTTTCCACTGGAGACGGCGAAGAGACTTAGAAACACTTTTTTTTTCTGCAGTATTAACGTCCAAGTCGTGGGAGGCGAGTTCCTCCAATACATATTTCCAGCACAACTTCTTTCTCCTACTTAAGAAGGAGTTACCCGGGAATTGGCACTTCAAAAAAACTAATACCTAAAACTTTCCTCGGTTTAATCATCTTATCCTCCAGTTTGGCGTAGATGCCGTCTTCTAGGTTTCATTCTTTAATTTTTCTTTGGTAATAAATCTTTCTTGCAATTCAAGATATGATTTTGACCCTGGAATCGTCGACGCCTACTCTCTCTCTCTCTCTCTCTCTCTCTCTCTCTTCTCTCTCTCTCTCGCTCTCTCTATCCAGACCATCCAAGATTGGAAGATGCATTAGCAATTCTCTGGTAAACATTAGGGGTGCCTCACATGGGGGACCTGGGGTAACCCGATTGACCTGTAAGGTATCTCTCTCTCTCTCTCTTTCTCTCTCTCTCTCTCTCTCTCTCTCTCTGCATCCCAGACCATCCAAGATTGGAAGATGCGAAATATACCGGAAGATACATTAGCAATTCTCTGGTAGACATTAGAGGTGCCTCACACTGAGGGACCCGGGGCAACCCGAACGAGCTGTAAGGTCTGTAAGGTAAGGTAAGGACTCTCTCTCTCTCTCTCTCTCTCTCTCTCTCTCTCTCTCTCTCTCTCATTACTCTTCGTCATCCGTGTTCAATATGGCCTTCTCAGAGCCAGTCAACACAGGCATGAAGATTAGAAACATTTTATATAGAATACGCTTCTAATCTGGGCAGGTCTTGCTGCCTTGAAATTGTCCAGAGCAGCTCTGGAATATTGTATCGGGTCCTCATAAACATTTCTGTGGAAATCTTCTAAAATCTCAAGGAATTTAATTAGGAATGTTCTTATCTGTGGTGTCCTCCCAGCTGATGTTATAAATATGCTGTGCCTGGTAAAAAAAATCTTCCTAAATAGTGAAGCTCTGATAAGGATGAAAGGACAGAGCAAATATTGATTTCGTTAGGGACCTTTTAGCACACGAGAGATAGAAAACGAGATGACACCAACATCCGCCGGAAAATGAAAACGGGTATACTTGCCAGAGAAAACGGGAATACTTTGCCAAACCTGTAATTAAAGGAACGACATGTAATTACCTTCAGAAACTGCTGCTGCACCGAAACTCCTTCCCAGCTTCGCGAAAATTCATCATCAGACGTTCCAAATGGCGGCGTTGGCGGACGTATCCCAAGAGACGGAAACAAGAGGTCGAAATTCATTAAAACCTATTGCAATAAATCAGAAATGTCCTTCAGGGAATACCTGCGAGAATGATAACAGCAATCTCTTTGCTGGGACACGAATCGAAATTCTTTAACCTTTTGCGGGTTGCCGGGAAGGTGGTAGGGAGGGATCCAGAATGTATATATAACGCGTTCGTTTTTTTGTTCATATAAACAGGTATACCCAGGCGTAAGACTAATCATCACAGATTAAAGTGAAGTTCTTGGAAAGATTTCCATGTGACAGAGATGCGTCGCTCTTCGACATCTTTGGAGAAATATTTAGATTCGGAAGCGTGGGAGTATCCCGATAATTGTGGGAAAGAGAATCTGGCTGCAAACATCAAATAACTCTGTTGCGACATATGTCAGGGTTCAACAACTGAACACGTGAAGCACTTTAAAGTCTTCTCTCAAAAGCGAGGAAAATAATTTCAAATCCTATGCAAGCTCGAAGGATTTAATCACTAAAAAATCTATTTCTGCATCCTCTGTAGAATTTGTAGCGAGCAAAAGCCCAAGTGGCTTTATTGGTTATTAAGAACCTTCTCGATTTGAGCTATCTCAAGAAATCTAATTGCAGAGTCTAGCAAAGATAGAATACCATTACGTAAATATTACCACAAAGTCTTCTGGAAACAGCAGCAACTTATAAACTAATTTCATACAAAGGTGGAATTGTTTGTTAGTTTGTTTGTTTGTATGGTGTTTTTACGTTGCATGAAAACCAGTGGTTATTCAGCAACGGACAAGAGGTGGAAGGACAATGAAAGGGGGTAGCGGGTGGGGTGGTAGTATATGCAATGACCTCATCTATTGAGAGTAATGATATGATCGTCTGAGAGAGCCAATCAAATCCTGACGTTCCGAATTCCGATCGGCACCGCACTGGACCTCTGGAAGCTCATTGACCCAGAAATCCTGGAAGAACTCACATCCAGGTTCTTCCAGGCAGATGTATAACCGTCCGAACGCTCCGTCCTAAATCGCGATTCAATTTTCGCGACTTGCGTCTTCCGTGTGGCTGGTGACGTTAGTATGGCGATCCGATTGCATTTGGGTGGGGGAGGGGAGGCAATTGCTTGCAAAGCAGATTGGTTATTTGCATGCTAACGACTCGCGGGATCCACCTGCATCTGAGGAGGAAATCTTGTATCGTCGTCCGTGAAATGCAATAGGGAGTTATTGGTTCATATTTTCTCAAAACACCACGATACGAGAGCTTGGAATTTACATGCAAGGTACGCGTCTTCCTGGGATCGGCCCAATCAAAGTCCTCTGTACTCTCTCTCTCTTCTCTCTCTCTCTCTCTCTCTCTCTCTCTCTCTCTCTCTCTCTCGTGGTAATTTTTAAGCAACTACTGTAGTTACAGGATCAAATACTTCTCATTAGTCCTCGATATTATTATACATACTTAGCCATCAAATAGATAAAGCTACCCAAACCTCTCTCTCTCTCTCTCTCTCTCTCTCTCTCTCCTGGTAGTTATAAAGACTCAAGAGCCATGATTAAAGATATTACATTTCCATGAAACCCTATGATAAACAAACTATGTAACATTTCCAAAAATTGGTTTTATCTGCAAGAATGTACCTATGGTATGTGCGTCATTCTTCTACACATATCTCCGACATGAAAGGAATGAAATAAATCATGCTATCTCCATAAGAGCCTCAGGTGCGTCACAAAGCCAAGAACCACCATCGCCATAACCACAAATTCAGTCAAATTTACACAAGTTTTTCACTCAAGATTCATTGTAGATAGAATCATATTGAAACGTACAACAATCATGCCAGTTTAATACTTACTTCTAACAATCGTTCCCTGGTTTTCAACTCGCCCCACCACAGCGTCAGAAAAAGTGCAACCCTGACGCCATCTATTGGCATAGATTTCTTTGTCAATAGATGGCGCTGTCTCCGGTTTCATACAGTTTCAATGATGCATTCATTTACCGGTGTGAGTATGATTGAATATCAGAACTACTACTATCATGTATTTTTGCATTTGAGGTTCCTGAAGCTGAATTTTCCCGAAATTGGAAAACACAATGACACGTGGGGAACTGGAGATTTAGAAGTAAAACCATAACAACTATTAGACGAAAATGATTGGGGGACTACGAATTGTTAGTTTTCTGCAAAAGAAAACTATTCTTGCCCGTCCGCACTTTTCCTGTCCGCCCTCAGACCTTAAAAACTACTGAGACTAGACGGCTGCAAATTGATATGTTGATCATCCACCCACCAGACATCAAACGTACCAAATTGCAGCCCTCTAGCCTCTGTAATTTATATTTCATTCAAGGTTAAAGTTAGCTATTCATTTATCATGAACTCCAGTTGTGAAGATATCGTAGGCTTGCTATGGAATCTTCACGTAAACGAACGGTTTAGCTCCGTTTTTCTGCCTGTTTTTTAATGATAAAATCGTACCTAGTGACAGGTTCCTAGATTACCGTAGATCACCGTGCTCACATTCAGCTCGGAGGACGGTATGGGTCCGTCAGCGGAATTTCCCATGGAGCATGAATGGATTCCCGTGAGGAATAACCCTAGACCTCAGGATTGCGATGGAAGAAGAAGAAAAGAAGAAGAAGAAGACGACGACTCAGTCTTTGAGACCCCTTAATCACTTGCTGGAGGGAGGGAGGGAATTAGAGTCAGGAAAATGCCTGGTTATCGTTGGTGACTAACTTTATCGACATCGATAACAGATGGCAAGATTCTTCTTCTTCTTCTTTTTCTTCTCATAATGGTTCCGGGAAACGAGACGGATTGAGTCTGGTCCGTGACCCAAGAACGTTGGGTGGTTTCTCCATCTCTTTTTATTTTTTATTTATTTATATATTTATTTATTTATTTATTTATATATTGCGAGAACAGTCGTCAATAATTCCTTTATTACTTTTTTTTATTTTTTTATTTATTTATTTTCTTATTTATTTATTTATTTTTTTTGCGAGAACGGTCGTCAATAATTCCTTCCCCATATCGGAAGAATAGCTGCCAAAAGCACTCGATGATGACATAGGAGTTCTTTATTAATATATGACGTTTTTTTTCAAGCTTTTCATATTGGCAGTATTATTCAGCTGATATTTCTGAATATGATGCGAATAGTTTCCTCAAATATCAACGCCCTCTGAGACTATCGGCACCATACCGATGTACTATATAGCCGCCTTATCCTCCATAAGCAGATTATGACCGAACCAAACATCACAAACTCTTACACAACTATAACACGAATAAGTTTGCGAAACAGATGGAGGATTATAAACTAAACATTTCGTATATTTAGAAATAGTTTCCATCGGGGATGGAAAGTAATTACGATAAACCTTCCCTAATACCAAAACTGTAAGAGAATACAAAGGACTTTTCAGTTTTCTGTAAAAAAAGAAAAAAAAAAAACTTTGTTCATCCGTCCGTCCGCCTTCAGATCTTAGAGACTACTAGGGCCAGAGTGCTGTAAAGTGGTATGTTGATCATCCACCCTCCAATCATCAAACATGTCAAATTACTGCTTCCTAGCCTCGGTCGTTCTTAATTTAATGAGCACCATAATATTCTTTGGAAGCTTGACTTTCAAGTCAGTGGCTCCTGTGGTGGGCTTGTTCCATATGAATAGTTTTCATCTTCTGAATAATAATAATAATAATAATAATAATAATAATAATAATAATAATAATAATAATAATAATAATAATAATAACTACAGGCCTATCAACTACCTACCAATAATGTGGGAGTTACTAACAGGTATCATCAGTGAAAGGCTATACAACTACCTAGAGGAGATAAACAACATCCCCCACCAACAGTAAGGCTGCAGAAGGAAGTGTAGAGGCACAAAAGACCAGTTCCTGATAGACAAAATGGTAATGAAGAACAGTAGGAGAAGGAAAACCAATCTAAGCATGGCATGGATAGACTATAAGAAAGCCCTCGACATGATACCACGCACATGGCTATAGAAATGCCAAAAAATATTTGGGGCAGAGGAAAATACCATCAGCTTCCTCAAAAATACAATGCACAACTGGAATACAATTCTTACAAGTTCTGGAATAAGACTAACAGAGGATAATATCAGGTGAGGGATCTTACAGGGCGACTCACTATCCCCACTACTTTTCGTAGTAGCCATGATTCCCATGACAAAAGTACTGCAGAAGATGGATGCTGGGTACCAGCTCAAGAAAAGAGGCAACAGAATTAACCATCTGCTGTTCATGGACGACATCAAGCTGTATGGTAAGAGCATCAAGGAAATAGATACCCTAATCCAGACTGTAAGGATTGTATCTGGGGACATCAGGATGGAGTTTGGAATAGAAAAATGCGCCTTAGTCAACATACAAAAGGGCAAAGTAACAAGAACTGAAAGGATAAAGCTACCAGATGGGAGCAACATCAAACACATAGATGAGACGGGATACAAATACCTGGGAATAATGGAAGGAGGGGATATAAAACACCAAGAGATGAAGGACACGATCAGGAAAGAATATATGCAGAGACTCAAGGCGATACTCAAGTCAAAACTGAACGCCGGAATTACGATAAAAGCCATAAACACATGGGCAGTGCCCCAGTAATCAGATACAACGCAGGAATAGTGGAATGGACGAATGCAAAACTTCGCAGCATAGACCAGAAAACCAGGAAAAATATGTCAATACACAAAGCACTACACCCAAGAGCAAATACGGACAGACTATACAAAACACGAAAGAAAGGAGGGAGGGGACTACTAAGCATAGAAAAAATCGAAAACAGAGCACTGGGGCAATATATGAAAGCTAGTGAAGACTAGTGGTTCAAGAGTGCATGGGAAGAAGGACTGATAAAAGTAGACGAAGACCCACAAATATACATAGACAGGAGAATGACAAGCAGAACAGAGGAATGGCACAAGAAACCAATGCACGGACAATGCAGGAGACAGACTAAAGAACTAGCCAGCGATGACACGTGGCAATGCTACCGAGGGGAGAGCTAAAGAAGGAAACTGAAGGAATGAATAACAGCGGCAACAAGATCAGGCCCTAAGAACCAGATATGTTCAAAGAACGATAGATGGAAATAACATCTCTCCCATATGTAGGAAGTGCAATACGAAAAATGAAACCATAAACCACATAGCAAGAGAATGTCCGGCACTTGCACAGAACCAGTACAAAAATAGGTATGATTCAGTACCAAAAGCCCTCCACTGGAGCCTGTGCAAGAAACACCAGCTACCTTGCAGTAATAAGTGGTACGAGCACCAACCTGAAAGAGTGACAGAAAACGATCAACAAAGATCCTCTAGGACTATGGTATCAGAACAGATAGGGTAATACGTGCAAATAGACCAAACGTGGCGTTGATTGACAAAATCAAGAAGAAAGTATCACTCATTGATGTCGCAATACCATAGGACGCCAGAGTTGAAGAGAAAGAGAGGGAAAAATGGATACGTATCAAGACCTGAAAATACAAATAAGAAGGATATGGGATATGCCAGTGGAAATTGCACCTATAATCATAGGAACACTAGGCACGATCCCAAGATCCCCGAAAAGGAATCTGGAAAAACTAGAGGCTGAAGTAGCTCCATGACTCATGCAGAAGAGTGTGATCCTAGAAACAGCATACATAGTAAGAAAAGTGATGGACTCCTAAGGAGGCAGGACGCAACCCGGAACCCTAAACTATAAATATCACGCAGTCGAATTGGAGGACTCTGATAGACCAAAAACAAAAAAAATAAAAAAAAAATAATAATAATAGTAATAATAATAATGTATGGAAAAACTCTCTATCACGAGAGTATATGTAATGTTCTAAAGGGTCCACAATAATACAAAGTGTAAAAAGTCTGTGTATAATTTTGAAGACTTTACAGAAAGCTTTCGAACCCTTCCCTGGGTTCATTTTCAGTCCAAAACTTGGACTAAAGATGAACCCAGGGAAGGGTTCGAAAGCTTTCTGTAAAGTCTTCAAAATTATACACAGACTTTTTACACTTTGTATTTTTGTGGACCCTTTAGAACAATAATAATAATAACTAAGTTTTTAATTTGTAATAAAATAAAAATAATAAAATAATAATAATAATACAATAATAATAATAAGAATAATGAATAATAATAATAATAATAATAATAATCTAATTGTTACAACCTCCCAGGTTGCAATACAGGTTCTATTAGGTCTTTATATTCAATAGAATTGCAGTCGGTAAATGTACCTCAGTATTAAGGAAAACAGAAACAGAAACTCAAGAAAACTTAACACTATTTATTATAAACTCGAAAATGACTTAAATCAACCTTGTGAGATTAAATATACTTAATTGCACAGAAAAATGAAGAGAACAAATATTTGAACAACCCTGAAAAATAAAGGTTACGAATATTTTCACAATACACATGACAAAAGAAGCATAGCTTCACGAAGAAAACTTACCAAACCAGACAATAGGGCACCTTAAAGAAGGCTAAACCAAAACTCGAAAGTGTTAAAAAAAAAAAAAAAAAAACTAATAGACCTTACTGAGGCTAAACATACAAAAGCAACGCACTTAACCAACCTACATCTAAACTAAACTCTAAGCTAAGGACTGACTCATACCCACACTCATACTTGCCATCATATTTCACTACGCATTATAGTTCCATACAAACCCAATGAAGACACGAGAAGGGCGAGGGAGGGACATAAGCTAAGATTACATACAAGAAAGGGCATCAGGAATACGGTTCTCAGATCCCTTAATATGTTTGATTACCAGAGAGATTTCCTGCAACTGCAGAGTCCACCTTAAAATCCTCTGGTTGGATCCTTTCATCCGCTCGATGAACACAAGTGGATTGTGGTCAATCCAAATCTCTATAAGGAAAGAAATTAGTCACATAGGGTTTAAAATGTAGCAGAGTACGAACCAAGACCAAGGCCTCCTTCTTGATAGTGGAGTACCTTTTCTCCACTGCCAATAACTTACGGCTGAAGTAAGACACAGGACGAACCTCTCCAGCCTCATTTCTCTGAAAGAGGACACCCCCAATGCCTACATCACTGGCATCCACCGCAATAATGAAAGGTTTATGAAAATCATGACATTAGTATTGGGTTTGACATCAATACCAGTTTAAGATTTATAAAACAGACTCTTCACATTGAGGAGACCACACAAATTTCTGTCCTTTTTCTAACAGCTTAGTAAGCGGCTGAGCAATGTCCAAGAAGTTTCACACAAACCGTCTATAATAGCCCATCATGCCAAGAACTCTCCGAACTTCTCTGACATTGCACGGCCTCTTCAAATTTATAATGGCCTCGAGATTGGCTTGTTTAGGAGCTACCCAAACCAACCTCATGACCCAAATAACAAACTTTGGCCTTGCCAAATTCACACTTACCTAAGTTCACAACAAGGCCAGCGGCCCTCAAAGTTTCAAACACTTTTCTCAACCTTACCATATGAGTTCCCCAATCATTGCTGTGAACATTTAAATCGTCAATATAAATTTCAGTGCCTTCCAAACCACAAATGACTCTGTTCAGAAGCCGCTGAAAGGTACATGCAGCATTCTTCATCTACTTTACATTCGTAAAGCCCAAATGGAGTTACAAAAGCAGAAATTTTCCCTGGCTCGATCAGACAGGGACACTTGCCAATATCCTTCCAATAGATCCAACTTAGTAATAAATTTAGCAGACCCTATCTGATCGAGACAGTCATCAATGCGGCGCAAAGGAAAGGAGTAATTTTTAGTACTGGCATTAAATTTACAGTAATCCACACACATACGGTACTTCCCATCAGACTTCTTAACCAGAACAATCGGAGAGCTCCAAGGACTTATTGAAGGTTGGATGAGGTTATGCTCCAGCATATACTTTATTTCCTCCTCGACTATGTCCCTCTTCACTGGATTTAGTCGATAAGGACTCTGCTTTAAGGGAGAAGCACTGCCCACATCTACATCATGCTGAAGCAACCTTGTCCTACCTGGCGAACTCTGATATACTTCTGGAAAAGAACAGATTAAATTAATAATGTCCCTGGGTAGCTTCCAGATGGCCCAGCCCTCCCTTCAAAATCTCTAGGTTTTTAATATTATTAAAGAGAGCATCAGAGGACACCTGACCAACTAAGTCCTCAAAGTTATCCTCTGGAGGTTCTACAACCATAGACACAGGCTCATATACAATAGCTAAAGGTTCTTTACCACCTGAAATGTAAGATTTTAATTTATTATATGAAAGACCCGACATTTTCGTTTGATCCCGAGGGCTTCAATTTCATAATTCACCTCAGACAATTTTCTCAAAACCTTCCAGGGCCCCTTATACCCTGGTTCGAGGAAATTGTCTGAGTCTGTACTCAATACCAATACCAATTCCCCAGGCTCAAACGACCACAACTTGGTTTGCCTATCAAAATTTTCATGACTGCTTGGGAGGAAGCCAAATTTTCTCCAGCAAACTTCCATTCACTAGCTAATTTCCTCCGTAAATCTTCTACAAATTCAACCACATTCATTTCTCCCTTCTGACCGAATGCAAGCAATTCGCAGAAAATTTCAAACGGACCACGTACCCTGTGTCCAAACACCAGCTCGAAGGGAGCTACACCTGTAGATGAATTTGGATGGTTCCTTATAGCAAAAAGAGCAAAGGGAAGCCTTTTTTTTTTTTTCGCCCAATCCTCTCCTTGTTCACAGCAGTATTTCTTTAGCACTGATTTAAGTATCTGGTGGAATCTTTCCACCACACCCTGAGTCTCTGGATGATAAAGTACGCTGGTAGTGTGCTGAATGGCCAGTTCAGCACACTTACCCCTAAATACCTTACTCGTAAAATTCCTCCCGCAGTCGGTCTGAATTTTACGAGGGAGTCCATATCTGGAGATAAATTCAATAAGCTTTTCGAATACTGCTCTGGAGATTATATTTTTCATTGGGAATGCCTCAGGAAATCTGGAAGCCCTGTCCATAATCGTCAGGAGAAGAGTAAACCAGGTCTTTGTTCTGGGCAAAGGCCCTACCACATCTATTACCAATTCTACAAAAGGTTCCCCAATTGCAGGAATTGGATTTAAAGGTGCTTTAGGGATTACTTGATTGGGTTTTCCCATCACCTGACAAACCTCACAGTTACTAACAAATTGTTTTACTGATAATTTTAATCCTGGCCACCAAAAACATTTTGCCAACCTCTTGAAAGTCTTAAATACTCCAAAGTGACCAGAAAAAGAATCGTCATGTGACAACCTCAAAACCGACTCCCTAAATTGTGAGGGAACCACAATTTGTTCCACTGAAGAAGTCTTGTTCAGATCATGTGTAGATGGGTGACTAACCAAGTGTAACAAACCTTTTATTACACAAAACCTTGGTTTAGTTAAATCGGCTGTGTCACCCAACTCAAAATCAAACTCTTGTTTCTGAGCCTCAATAAACATTGAACGGTCCCAGTCAGGTTGCTTGATATTATCACTAATAGTACTAGGACTATCTACCGGCTCGGGCCCTTCTAACTCTACTTCTAAACTACTTAAATCTAAGTCATCATCATTTATCAAATTAGCTGCCTTAGCAGATGCCCGGGTCGTCACGGCCACTGGACAAGCATCCATAGTCAAAATAGGGAATAATTCCAGACCCTTATGGTCCAGCATGTCATTTCCCAGAATACCATCAATACCTGGGATTGGGAGACTCTCCACAACAGCCAACTCAGTTACTTTATTATACCCAGGGAAGGATAACTCAACTTCTACCAATGGAGCTGAAACCACCGTGTTCGGGAACCCTCCCAGAACCACATAATTCCCTGAATATTTTACTAGACTATTTAATGATTCTTTTAATACTTAAGTGCGAGCAGACCCTGTGTCTCGCAAAAATTTCACTTTTAGGACTCCTAAATCGGTAACCAGTCTACCAGCCCAGATATATTTATCATAGTCTATTCCCAGATGGATTCACATGACCGCCGTCATCCCTAATCTCATTACCACTAACAACCACTGATGGATTCTCAACCTTGGGATTAGTAGAACTGAACTTATTTGAAATTAGATATATAGGGTTGTGACCATTATTGTCACTATTTCTCTGGAGATACCTTCCTGGCATTACACTGAGCCTGATAATGCCCGGCTTATTGCACCAAAACTGGTCCCACTTCCTATATTCACATTACCAGACATTAACCTGTTTTTGGAAAAGACTCGAGTGTGCCCCCCACTTGAGACTTTTCCCTGACCATTCTCATTCTTAGAATAAGTTGGAACACCTGAATGCTTTACCCTAGTATCTCCAACATTACCAGATTTTGTATTAAAATTATTTGGCCTAGCAGACTGGAAATTTATTACCTGGGAACTAAAATTACCAGACCCAGCTCGATGGGTCAAGATGAACTCATCAGCAATCTGAGCCACCTTACTTAGACTGACAGCTTTTACTTCCTTTAAATATATTCTCAGTTCCTTGCTACAATATTTCTTAAATTACCTCCAACAGCACTAATTCCCTTAAGGAGGAGAAAGAGGCCACGTGTCGGCTCTTTAGCCAATCATCAAACTGCTCTTCCTTGAGCCTAGCAAATTCTACAAATGAAAGAGCAGGGTGCTTAGCAAAATTCCTAAATTTTAGGCAATAGGCCTCAGGGACAAGGTCATAGGCCTTGAGGACCAATGCCTTCACTTTATTATAATCACGGGCTACACCCTCCTCCAAAGAATTATACACCCGGATTGCCTTGCCCACCAGCCTACACTGAATTAAGACTGTGCACATCTCGGTGGGCCAAGACAACCTGGTAGCTAGATGTTCAAAAGCCTTAAAAAATTCAGGCACATTTCTCTCATCAAATACAGGAACCAACTTCAGAGCTGCCCCTGTATTAAATTTATTGGGAGATGGTCCACAGGGAGTACTTAACCTATTAGGGGAACCTTGCAACCTGGCCAACTCAAAAATTTATATTGGCCATCTCTAGCTCATGCTGCCTCACCCTCTCATTCTCTTCAAATTCTACCTTCATTAACTCGATCCTCTTGCATATTAAACTATATTCACTGTCCTCCTGAGACACTACAGGCTGTGCTTGGGGCTACATTCACAGGGACAGGGTTTTCTACTAAAAATGGGTCAGTGGACAATCATTAGCTTTAACTTCCAAGTTGGCCTGCCCTTCAAAAATAGTTCCATTACGAGGAGGATCTTCAAACAAAGAAAGACCTGGATTCACACTAACATCTTCAGTCACACTACCCTCTCGCTCTGAGTCACTGTCACCACACTGTCAAAATCCCTAGCCTAATTCTCTCCTTCAGCCATACCCTGAGCTACCTTACTTTTTACAGCTATCAATAACTGGGCCCTAGTGTTCGCTGCCCTGAACGGAACACCTAACCAGCGAGCACAACTCACCAAATACTCTTTATTCAGAACAGGAATATGCCTAAGGCAATCTGCCAACCCCAAAACTCAGCTGGATCAAAATAAATTCCTCCATGATTCTAAAATTAGAGGGGGAGTAAGGCAAAATAACTAAGCAACAACAAATACTGGTAAATCCACTGAGCGCTGTTCCGCCAACCAAAACACTGAGTACACTTGAGTACAATCCTGTCACGGTTGCCAATTTGTTACAACCTCCCAGGTTGCAATACAGGTTCTATTAGGTCTTTATATTCACTAGGATTGCAGTCAGTAAATGTACCTCAGTATTAAGGAAAACAGAAACAGAAACTCAAGAAAACTTAACACTATATATTATAAACTCGAAAATGACTTAAATCAACCTCTGATTAGGCCTTTGCTAGTTTCACTGTTGACATTATTATTATTATTATTATTATTATTATTATTATTTATTATTATCATCATCATCATCTTACATTTTGATGTTCATTTTCAGATCTTTAGCTTTGCCAAGAATAAATTGTGAACTACCGAACTCATTGCTGTGAAATTTTACATCATAAAACTTGAGTATTTTAAATACATAGTGATTATCCCTCAGTAATAATGAGTGAAGATATAATTTAGTACTTTTGAAAACTGCTTCTGTAAACTTCGAACAAAAGAGGCTTCCATTGAATAAACCTAGATAAGCCATATATCAAAATATAGCTCTAAAATATAAAAGTGATTCAAAAAAAAATTCAGTGACCTTTGAATATCACTCAGATAATTCAAAGAGTCAAGAGTCAAACTGTGTATTTATCACTATTCATAGAAATATATTCACTACTGACAGGCAGACAGACAGACAGACACTGCCTACGTATTACCTCCTGGAGGTTCGTTGCTTTACTAGGTTTCCCAAGCAGAGTAAATCCTGGAATCGGGAAGCAGCATAATCTCGGCCAATCAATTAAGGATTAGTTTACAGAGAATCGGCTGCCTCCAATATCACTAGCAATGTGGTACATGGATAATTTCTAATCCTCTTTTTAGAATTATAACAACTTCACTTTTGTGGGGGAACTTTAACACACTTTTATTAAGTGAAAATGAAGGGCATACAGCATAAAATGTATGTAATAGACACAGGAATTTTGGAAGACTTAGAATTTATATTTTTTTCTGTAAATCTAGAAAGCTTTAGGACGATATAAAAGGTCCACTGCTCATCACTAAGGCAGCTTTTAAATCATCCTCTAGAACCAGCTGGGAGTTTCTGGAAGCCTTTGGAAGCCTCTGGAACTTTCTGGAAGCCCCTGGTAGCCTAACGTCGTCAGTTCTGTATGATTGTGGTTTATATTTTCCATAAAATATAGATTTATGCATTTATATAGTCACGAAGTTACTTTCATTATGATTTACCTCCGAAGAATGCTGTCGTAAGCCAGTCACTTAATATGAAACAGCTCACCTCTAACCACCCCCTCATCTCTCTCTCTCTCTCTCTCTCTCTCTCTCTCTCTCTCTCTCTCTCTCTCTCTCTCTGTGATTTCACAATCCAACGAGATGAATAGATAAACTTGTTTGTCGTAACTTCAGACTCGAATGACATGTTGTCCATTTACTGCTTGGCAAACATCACAGGCAATTGATTGATGTGCCCTTGACGAAAGTAAACAGTTTTCTCCTCCTGAAGCTTTGCTCAAAGGTTTAAGAGGAATCGGGAGGTGGTGTAAGAGGAGAGGGGAAAGACATAGATCTCTCTCTCTCTCTCTCTCTCTCTCTCTCTCTCTCTCTCTCTCTCTCTCTCAACATTTACTAACTAAACGGACATCGTTGTCTGTGAGGTAAACTTTGCGACGTTTCATCTCCGTTTATCGCAGCACTGCTTATCATCATTATCTATGAAAAATATTTTGTTCTGACTGTATAAAAATAAAATGATAACTCTTCTCGCCTCTGCGAATCAGGCGAACAGTCAATAGAAAGAAGTAAATGAAGTGTTCGCCTTCCATTCAGGACAGGCGTAAAGTTCCAGACAGGCTGAAATCCTCCAGCTATTTACGTTGTATTTTTGCCCCTCTGTCTGTGTGCCGAACGACGTTAAATTGCCTCGAGGTTCTTCTGAATGTTGGGCAGAAGAAGAAGAAGCAAAATAAACTAGTCGGGGTCAAGAAGTCTTTCGCGGAAGGCAGCCAAAAGCTAAACGTCAAACTTCTAGATGTGGAGGTGCTCTATAAGATTCGAAGTGATTCAGAGCTCGAACCGGATTCCACTCGTTCGAATATTGACGTTTCAAGCGACAAGTTAGTCGGGGAGTCCAGTGAGACCAAAGACTCGTTAACGGCAACTGGTATCTATCTATGTTAGTTCGCATGAGCACATAACAGTTTCGTAAGTGCAATGAGATAGACGTCGGGTATGAATTTCTACCTTCACCTTTTAAGTCTCTGTCATATGGGAGTAAATCATACTGTCTTTAGATACCATGCCAGGTTAAATAACTAAATTATTACCTTACATTTACCTAGAATATCATAGTTATCGTAAGCCTGTTCGTACATATATCACCTTGGTGGTGGTGAGACTAGCGCCATCTATGCGCCGAAGAAATAATGACCAGAGGGTCGACTGACTTTTGTTCTTGACTGTACCAATTTCTTGCCACCGTTGCTTTTTTTTTATTATTAGCATAAGTTTTATATTTATTGATGTCATTATCATTCTTACTGTAATTACGATTTTGTGCTTTTTCGTGTGTTCCATTTTTTTCTGCAAATCCTGTTCCCGAAAGTAAAAACAAAAGTTTCAGATCTCTTCCATTACGTGGATTACGTCATTTCGAGGAAGCGGTTACTTCATCCCCTCTCTCTCTCTCTCTCTCTCTCTCTCTCTCTCTCTCTCTCTCTCTCTCTCTCTTCTCTGCCTAAACTCTCTGTAACCTAATCTTCTTGCTTTCGTGCCTTCCCACAATGGCTTTTAGAAATAGGAGATACGAACTGTTGTTGCATGATTGCCAGAGCTATGATTGCTGTTTCTTTGTGATTGCTTCCCCGCTCGGGTCGATCCTAGCATTCATTATATTCCTTGGGTAATAGCTGTGTTTGACGTGTTAGTGTAAGCTGGGCTGTTGTGGCCACCAGAATTCAAAGCCCAGATCTACTTCGAAAAGACCTTTCAGGATGGACACTCGTGCAACATCAAGAAATGTCCATTTCCTTATGAAGTCACAAATGTTACCCAGTATGGTTAATCCTTGACGAATGGATATACCTTTAGAATCCAGAGTATTGATAGCAATGTACTCTATGATCCAAATATAAATATTTGCGCTTGATTCGCAATTTAATTAGATGTCAGTAGATTTCGTACGTTTTTATTTATTCTTTCATTTTTGTTCCCATTTGCAATACGTATTATTCATCGGATGCTGTCATCACTTCGTCCAAATATAAATATTTGCATTTTTACTCGAGTGTACCTTCTTTAATTAGCAACTTGATTAGATGGCAGTAGATTCTAAGGGTACGATTTCATTTTCACCCCTTTTCAGATTTCGTACCTTTTTTATAAATTATTTTATTTTTATTCCCATTTACAATACGTTTTATTTATAATTTGAATTTCAGTAGATTCTTATGTCAAGGTTTCATTCCCCCCCCCTCCCCCCCCTTTTCAGGTTGCGTACGTTTTTATTTATTATTAATTTATTCCCATTTACAAAACATATTATTCATCGGATACTGTCAACACCTCGTCTGCTCCATCTTTGAGAAGAGGCTGTAGAGCAGGTTAATATTTTTATACTTATTCATATTTTTGCATTTGACCTTGGGAAATTTAATCTAACTTCCAAGCCTTACCACAGTGGGACGTCTCTTGCCTCTCAGTGGTAGAAAGAGACTGGATATGTTCCCTATTGGCTTAAAAAAAACTGGAATAATCATTCTTCAAAAACCCCTAAATAACTCTCATGTCAAAAATACGTCAAAGAGACGAGATCATAAGCCTGCGTCACCTGTTTCCTCAACATAAAAGAAATGTAAAGTTGAGATCTTATCTTTCTAGATACATCTTCGTTCTTCAGGCATAATAAAACCACCAGATCCTATTTTTACGGCGACGTTGAGATGACAGCGTTTTTTGAAGGGTTGATATTAGATATTATATCAGGAATGCCTCCAGTGGCACTTATATTTATTGTTTTATTCGGCGCAGGGTGGATACATTTCTGCCCCAGTTTTTCAAAGGTCGTATAATTTGATTACGAGAATTTCAGTGTCGCCAAATTCGATTCTCTCAAGCGGTTTACTGTTCGTGTTCCTGTCTTCCT
>NC_061107.1:4292659-4302659 GCF_015104395.2 Macrobrachium nipponense
GCCTTATTGCATCACTTGGGGAGGTAGTAGTAGATGTCGAGTACGAATTACCTCTGCCATATTTTGCCGAGGAGGTTCCAAAAATTAGTCTTGGCTGAAACGTTTCGATTGTCATCCGTATCCCGTCGAGACTGACCGTTCTGATTTAACAACGGCATCCATTCACGAATATCAAAGAAGGCAGAAGGGGTTGTCTGAATACTATCTTTTATACTTCTTCAGCAACTGTGTGGAATATTCTTTGTAAATTTATAATTATTTAATCATATTACCTCATATATCTGGATTGTGTATGTTAATGTCTATACTTTGTATATTCCATGTATGTGCATTGAGCTGAAATAAAATTTATTATTATTATTTCATTGAATACAATAGCAGAATTTACAGAATTCTTTTGTACAGAATTGTCTCTTTTCTCCTAATGACCTGCTTCTCTGGCACACTGATATTTCTAAGCAAGTCATTAGGAGAATTGAGAGAATTCTGTACAAAATAAACTGTAAATTCGGTCATTGTATTAATAAACATATTGGAAATAGGGTCTGTTTCCAGCATATTATCATTATTATTATTATTATTATTATTATTATTATTATTATTATTATTATTATTATTATTATTATTATTATTATTATTATTATTATTAATTCGTCGTTGAACAAACATATATCAAGCAAAAAAGTATTTAAGAATCTCATTTAATGTTATCAAAATGTACACTTGCGATGGATAATAATAGCTAGATAAAATGCAAAACATATAACAGCGCATGCACGTCTTATTCTACAAAAAGCAAGTTTCTGATTCAAGAACAGGCAATGATTTCATAATAAAAAAAGGTCTTTCATATCTGTTTTTTAGAGACGTGGGATTCTGTGTGTGTGTGTGTGTGGTGTGTGGTTTTTTTTTTTTTTTATTTTTTTTTTTTAATGCAAGGCTGACGGAAAACCAGGGAAGAAATGGGTTTCCGGTCATATCACTTTTCCTCTTGTACGAGTTCCTTCATCTTTCAGTTCATCTGCTGAAGTTTGTATATGGTCTTTTAGCCTATCTACTTGTTATCTTAGAATTTTGGGAGAGAATGATTTACGGAAATAGTCATGTGATTAGTATATTAGTTGTTATTTGTGTAACAAGTAACTAGGTTTTTTTTTTATCACATTAATGAACCAATGCCTGTAAATTGTATTTGTGCTGATCGTGTCTACACTCTAGTTATTTTCGATTAATTTTATTTTGAAAATAAGAAACACCAGTAAAGAGAATATGTCTGTAAACTCCTCCCTCCCCAATCACCCCCCTCCAGAAAAATAACCCTCATTGAAAATCATAAAACAAAAAGTACAGAATTTTATTATAACCTCTGACCTTTCAGTGACCCAACATTGTTTCAGTGTTTTCTAAATGTCTAACTATCACCTTGATAGAATCGTTGAGCAGTAACCGCGATGCTCCATTTTCTTAAAAACCTCTCAAAGAAAAAAGAAAGAAAAAAAGGTCTCCATGGCAATGCATTATAACATTTACTTTTATGTCGAGATATTTTGCTGAATTAGAAAGACAAACATAGATGGAAACTTTACATAATCGACTGATCACCTTATTGGTAATAAATTGTGTTCGCAGGATAAAACCAGTAACCTACATTTGTAGCTTCCTTGAAGCATTGAATTCCTGGAAGAAGAGATTGTTTCTCTGGCTCCAAGGTTATTAAATCACTGCTTCTCATCAAAAGTTAACCACCTACGATGCTCCTCTTGACGCATCTTTTGACAAATGTCCATGAAAATATGTTAACCGCTTCTGCAAGATGTCTATTTTCAGACAGAAATGGCAGCCGGGTCAGACATGGGTGTAGACATCATCGGCTCTTTCAGCTTCGTTGTTAATAGAACTACAAATACAAATCACCCTAAAAATATAAATATATACCATATACATTGTAATATAAAAAAAAATAAACAAATAATTTGGTAAAGCCCAACAGCTTTCATCAGTAGAAGAGCCTGGTCAGTTCACATTCAGCTTCTCGTGTGAGAAGACGTTTGACTGGAAAGTGAAAGTCGTCGAATTTTAATGAGGTTCATTTTTGGCGAGTGAAGTTACACACAGCTGTCTCTAGCAGATTCCATTCTCTTCTCTCTCTCTCTCTCTCTCTCTCTCTCTCTCTCTCTCTCTCTCTCTCTCTCTCTCTCTTTTCACTGACCACCTCTCAGCCTCAGCCCCAGTATCTTACACTCAGTATTTCCTGTCCCAGAATAGCCACAACAGTTATCAGCAATAGAAACACAAACACACACACACACACACACACACACACGCACACACATTCGAACCTTCATCGATTGGGTGGACTCGGAGCAAACTTGGTCAATGACTGAATAAAGTTACAACAAAGTATCAACCCTTGGTTTCTGAACAGCTGAAAAAAACAAACAATGGTAGTGAAACAATATTTTCATAGACACAAATCAAAATGAAACATTGAGGGGTCGTTTGCCACCACTGTATCTATCCTCTTTAGCAGAATTACACACACACACACACACAAAGATAGCCTTTACTGTATCCTGTTCTTCTGTGTCAAACACTATGCTAATGTTTTTCAAGTTTAGAAAATCAGGTTATAAAAAAGAAATAACAATGAAAAACTTTGTGGTAGTCGGAAATCTATGTAATTTAGCAAAACATTTTTAAATTACTTTACATATGCAGTAGATCATTCATAAACTTTATGAAAGAAAAAAATACTCAAAAATAACATATTACCGTGAAAAAAAGAGACTTTGTACAAGATTTTATCAACAATGAGAAACGCATTGCAAAAAGGCTTTATTAGGGAGACGAGTGAGCAAAACATCTCTGAGAATCTTATTCTTTACGTGGGTAAAGACGACTATTTCCTTTCAATATTAGTTTTCTGTAAAAGAAAGCTATTGTGCCGGATTTGTCTATCCGTCCGCGGTTTTTCTGTCCGCCCTCAGATCTTAAAATCTGCTGAGGCAAGAGAGCTGCAAATTAGTACGTTGATCATCCACCCTCCAATCATCAAACACACCAAATTGCAGCCCTCTAGCCTCAGTCGTTTTTATATTTTATTTAAAGTTAAAGTTAGCCATTATCGTGCTTCTGACAACGATATAGGATAGACCACCACCGGGCTAGGTTAGAGTGTCATGGCCCGCGGCTCATACGGTATTATACCGAGGCCACCGAAAGATACAGATTTATTTTGGGTGGTCTTGATTGTACGCTCTACCGGCTGCTTTCTTCTTCGCATTTTTTAATCGTTTGTTTTGATTTTACTAATGAACTTAATACCTTTCACGATGGTAGAAGAATAACCTCTTATTAAAGACAGATGGGACTGCACGTGTATTCTACTTAGGCTCTACACACAAAAAGCGTTCAGTACTGCGTAGGTGAGGCACTGAATAGCGTGCCTGTATTCAGTGCCTGTTTTTGTGGTTAAAGCCTGACGTCAACTTATCCCCATCAAAACAAAAGACTGCATCACTTTCGTAAATTGACATATTCTTCAGAAACTGCCTTTTCTAAATACATTTCTTTATAAATTGCAATAGCATTTGTTCTGTTTATCCTTGACGTTCGTTGGGAAATTAATGTAAAAAAATAGATGGAAATTAAATATTTTCTTTATTAAATTTGACACAAATAGAAATGATTTGAAAATCTTTATATGACCACCACTTTCAAGGATAATTTTCAGTAGTTCGTCGGCTAAATTTCTTTATAAAATGCAATAGCATTTGTTCTGTTTATCCATGACGTTCGTTGGGAAATTAATGTCAAAAAATAGATGGAAATTAAATATTCTTTTTATTGAAGTTGGTAACACTAAGTTATTTGAAATTCTTGAAGTTCCCTGCTAGCTTAACAGAAATTAACTAGTATTTTTTTTAATTAAATTTGACAAAAATGAAAATGATTTGAAAATCTTCAAACACCATGACTTTCAAGAGCAAATTTCCCTGCGAGCTAAATTTAATCTCAAATGATTAACGAGACTTAGGAGAGCGTTCTCTACCTCCTCAAAATTGAAGAATCTCTGTGTGTTGCAATAACGTAAGAACTGAGGGGGTCTTCATGAATCATGTTTTGCAAGTAAACACAAAAGGCTTACTCAGTATTAGGTTGCATCGTGATTAATGCTTCCCATATTCGACTTAAAAACCTAAGCTAAACATTGTAAGTAAAGTTTGTTACACATTTTTCGCGTTAACAAAGTTTGGTGTATATCTTATGCAAAAATAAATATTTTATAGTTTCAATATTGTTTTTTTTTTTTTTTTTTTTTTAAGTTTTCTGAAAAGAAAACTATTGAGCCAGTTTCGTCTGCCCGTACGCCCTTTTTTCTGTCCGCCCCTCTTTCTGTCCACAATCTTTTTTTCTGTCCGCACTTTTTTCCTGTCCGCAGTTTTTCTCCGCCCTCAGATCTTCGTAACTAATGATGCTAGATGGCTGCAAATTGGGCATGTCGATTGTCCCACCTTCCATTCATCTAACATACCAAATTGCAGCCCCCACAGCCCCCTAGCCCCCATAGTTTTATTTTATTCAAGATTAAACTTAGCCATAATCGTGCGTCTGGTAACGATATAGGCCAGGCCACCCCGGGCCGTAGTTAAGTTTTATGGGCGACAGCTCGTACACCATTATGCCAAGACCACCGAAAGGAAGATCTGTTTTCGGTGGCCTCGGTTGTACGCTGTATAGAAAATAGCGCATTTTTTAAAACTGATTTCATTTGCATTTAGTTATTATTATTTTTTTTTCTTTTGCTCTATCACAGTCCTCTACTTCGACTGGGTGGTATTTATAGTGTGGGGTTACGGGTTGCATCCTGCCTCCTTAGGAGTCCATCACTTTTCTTACTATGTGCGCCATTTCTAGGATCACACTCTTCTGCATGAGTCATGGAGCTACTTCAGCCTCTAGTTTTTCTAGATTCCTTTTCAGGGATCTTGGGATCGTGCCTAGTGCTCCTATGATTATGGGTACGATTTCCACTGGCATATCCCATATCCTTCTTATTTCTATTTTCAGATCTTGATACTTATCCATTTTTTTCCCTCTCTTTCTCTTCAACTTTGGTGTCCCATGGTATTGCGACATTCAATGAGTGATACTTACCTCTTGACTTTGTCAATCAACGTCACGTCTGGTCTATTTGCACGTATCACCCTATCCGTTCTGAATGAACCCATAAGTCCCCAGAGGATCTTTTGCTCCTGATCGTTTTTCTATTCAGTCCCTCTGGTTGGTGCTTGCGTACCACTTATTACTTTTGCAAGGTAGCTGATGTTTCTTGCACAGGCTCCAGTGGAGGGCTTTTGCCACTGAATCATGCCTCTTTTTGCACATGTTCTGTGCAAGTGCTGGGCATTTTTATTCGCTTGCTATGTGGTTTATGGTTTCATTTTTTTCGTATTGCACTTCCTACATATGGGAGATATGTTATTTCCATCTATCGTTCTTTTTGAATATATCTGAGGTTCTTAGGGCCCTGATCTTGTTGCCGCTGTTATCATTCCTTCAGTTTCCTTCTTTAGCTCTTCCCTCTGTAGCCATGCCATGTGTCATCACTGGCTAGTTCTTTAGTCTGTCTCATGTATTGTCCGTGCATTGGTTTGTTGTGCCAGTCCTCTGTTCTGTCTGTCATTCTCCTGTCTCTGTATATGGGTCTTCGTCTACTTTTATTAGTCCTTCTTCCCATGCACTCTTTAGCCACTCGTCTTCACTGGTTTTCAGATATTGCCCCAGTGCTCTGTTTTCGATGTTGACGCAGTCCTCTATACTTAGTTGTCTTCTCCCTCCTTCCTTTCGTGTTATGTATAGTGTGTCCGTATTTGCTCTTGGGTGTAGTGCTTTGTGTATTGTCATATGTTTTTCCTAGTTTTCTGATCTATAGGTGCGGAGTTCTGCCTTCGTCCATACACCCTATTCCTGCGCTGTATCTGATTACTGGCACTGCCCATGTGTTTATGGCTTTTATCATATTTCCGGCCTTGAGTTTTGACTTGAGTATCGCCCTGAGTCTCTGCATATATTCTTTTTTCCTGATTGTGTCCTTCATCTCTTGGTATTTATATCCCCTCCTTCCATTATTCCAGGTATTTGTATCCAGTCTCATCTATGTGTTTGATGTTCTCGCACCCCAATATGGTAGCGTTTATCCCTTCAGTTCTCGTTACTTTGCCTTTTTGTATGTTGACTAAGGCGCATTTTTTCTATTCCAAACTCCATCCTGATGTCCCAGATACAATCCTTACAGTCTGGATTAGGGTATCTATTTCGTTGATACTCTTACCATACAGCTTGATGTCGTCCATGAATATCAGATGGTTGATTCTGTTGCCTCTTTCTTGAGTTGGTAACCAGCACCCATCTTCTGTAGTACTTTTGTCATAGGAATCATTATTATTATTATTATTATTATTACTTATTATTATTATTATTATTATTATTATTATTATTATTATTATTAATTATGAATTCTATCGCCCTCACATTTGAACCTGCATTTGCCGCTTTGAAAACTGACACACGAATCAAAGTATAACTATTACTAGCACCACCAACCACCGCTGCCTTTAAAACTGTGAATCCGTGCTCAAACGCCGCCAATAATCAGAGCGCATTCCACTCTGTGATTTTGGCGATATCATATATGGAATTTTAATAAACGGTATTTTTATTTTCAGTTAGGGCCATTTTCATGTACATGTGCATCGGTGCATACGCGTCGTTCTATAAAACTACCCGATTGAACTGGCTGAAAAAATGTACCACTTCATTTACATATTCGTGTTTCACACAAAACTAAAATAATAAAAACAAATATAAAATAAAAACATTCGAAATGTACCACCTCATCACATATTTATAGATTCCCGTTTTTCACACAAACTCAAATGATTAAAACACATAGGATGTTTGGATGTGCTTTCTGCTGTTGAAGTATTTTATTTCCCGGCGAATGAAATAAAACGTTCATTTGACGTGTTTTTGCAGCTCTACGTGTGAGATTTTAAGTCAAACATGAAACATGGTCGTAATTTGGAATGATTAATTGTTTTTCTTTTCTTTTTCGTTTTCAGCTATAGTCTCCCGCCGTGGCATTCAATCTTTCTTTAATCATGAGTTTCATGGACATTGACTTTTTTTTCTTTTTTTTTCATCCAAATGTACTGAGAAAAAAAGAGAGTTATAAGTTATGTTTTACATATATATAGTTGTTATATTTATTTAACTAAACGTTTCTAAAAAAAAACAAAGTAGAAAACGAGCGAATATAAAATCCACAAAATAAAATAGATAATGTTTTATACACACACACACACACACACACACACACACATATATATATATATATATATATACTAGATATATATATATAACTATTATTATATATTAATATATTATATACTATATATATATATGCAGTTGTTAGATTTATTTAACTAAACGTTTAAAAAAACGTAGAAGACAGGCGACTATAATATCCACAAAATAAAATAGATAATGTTTTACATATATAGTTGTTTATTTAGGGGTGCACAACCTTTTGAGCTACTCGGGCCACATCATCAAACATATATCTAGTCGAGGGCCACTAGACTAGATTTTACATGAAATGATAAATAGTTTGTAGAATGTTTAAAGATAAAAAAAACACAGTTGCTCACCTGTTTTGTTTTAATGAGATTTTTGACACTTGAGATTCATGTACAAGTTTTTTTTTTATGTTAGGATGGAAATTTGGTGGCTGCCAGTCTTAAAACAGAGTGCAGATTTTGATCACTTAGCCTGCTACGAATATTTGACTTGGTCTGGTTGAGCAGACTAAATGTTTCTTCACATATGTGGGTAGAGCCAAATAAAGCTTGCATAAATAGCAGCTTTGTTTTCTCAAATAAGGAAACTGATCTTTGGCCAAGCAATTATAAAGTTGAGCGAATGTCACCCTTCATTATACTTGGTACGAAGGCTGTCATTATTCTGAAGATCAATCAGTTCGATTTGTGCTTCGAATTCTACTTCATCAGGAGATACAGAAAAGGGGTTGCTGAACAACTTCAAATCATTGACTTCTTTCTTTAGGTCCTCAAATCGGCTCTCAAAGGCCTCCAAAAGTTTTCCTAATTTTGCTGCATAATATTCATGTCTATTGCATACTTTGTGTTTCTCACACATAAGTTTGTAATTTGGGAAGTGTCCTAACTCTCCTTTAACTATCTGTAACTGAAACAATTTTAGTTTTTGTTCGAAAGCTGTCACATAATTGGCTAGCTGAGAAATAAGTTGGTTATTCCCCTGAAGTTTATGATTCAAGTTATTTAAATGACTTGTGAGATCTACAAGAAATGACAAATCACAAAGCCAGTCAGCATTTGTAAGTTCTGGTACCATCTTATTTCTTTTCATTAAGAAATATCTCAATTTCATCCAGAATACTGATAAATCTTTTCAGCGTATTTCCCTGCTTAACCACCTTTCCACCTTACTTGAGTGAAAAACACTAAATCGCCTAATTCTGCTTCAATTTCATCAAGAAATTGCTTGAATTGCCGGTGATGCAAAGCTGAGCGTGACTTGATAAAATTGACTGTAGAAACTACAACTTTCATTACATGATCAAAGTCCAGTTCTTTTCCACACAAATTTTGTTGATGTATTATGCAATGAAATTGTTTCAGTTCATATTTTCGCTCTCCAAGGTGTTTAATCAATAGCTGCACCAATCCATTCTGCTTGCCTATCATTGCAGGAGCCCCATCAGTTTTGATATTCCTACTAAACTGTCCAAATCTAACTCAATTACTGAAATTTCTTCTAAAAGTCCATTAAGTAAATCACTACCAGTTGTCTGCCTCTTCAATGAACTGAGCCCTACGAGTTCCTCATGAATAGAAAAGTCCTCTGTCACACCACGTACAAATACAAGTAGCTGAGCCGTAGATGTAACATCAGTAGATTCATCAGTGGCTATGGGAGAACCTAGAAGTACACCAAAATTGTTTAATTTTTCTTTTCCTTCCTTAAACTGGCTCTACTATATCACCCGACAAATCAACAACTACGACGTTGCACTGTCATACAATTCAAACTGGATATTCTCAAACTTTTTCAAAACATCTGGAAGAAAGTTTTGAGCAGCAAGTAGAATACACTTTTTAATGAAATCCCCCTCTGAAAATGCCTTGGAATGTTTAGCAATCAGGTTTGCAATTTCATAACTCACTTCTGTTACGTCCTGATGCCTCTTTATTTTTTCTGAATAAACATATTTTTCTGCACATGAAAACCTTGCATTAGTGATTTAATTTTCTGCATTCTAGATCACCAACAAATTTTTCATAAGGCTTGTGCTTTGTCAGATAATGCCTTTGCAAATTGTATTCCTTACAAACGGCCACACTATTCTGGCATATCAAGCAAATGATTTTTTTTTCACTGTTTTCCACAAAGAAATATTTATCTGTCCATATTTCTTGAAATTTTCTATGTTCATCTTCAAGCTTTCTTTTTCGACATTGAGTTTTTGTCCACAGAAGTACCAGAAGCCATAGTAGCTAAGCAAAATTAATCTGAAAACACTACAATGATAACAATGCCTGGCCTTGTAGCAATATCTCCATATTTTAGTCTGCAAAGAAACTATCGGAGCTCAGACAATTGGCTAACTTGGAAGGTTGCCAAATAATCATTTTACAAACTTTTTAAACTGGAATTTAGATGTATTAGGAAAACCATAAATTATGAATGTAAAATACAATACAAAAACGAAGAAAACAACGAAAAACAAAAACAGGTTTCGCATCTGTTTAAAACAAAGAGAACAGTATTCAAAATTATGATAAATATTAATTTAGATAGAACTTGCAGGTGGGTTACCTTCCCTTCACAACAAACGAGGTTACTCCCGTTCTAGACAAAACGGTCCTACACGAGGTGAACGCGTATGGCTGTCTAC
>NC_061107.1:4307659-4315159 GCF_015104395.2 Macrobrachium nipponense
TTCTATCAAACAATGATCTCAAAAAGGTCAGAAATACCAACTGAACGTCTCCCAATTAACTCCCTTAAATATGACTACTAAAATGATAAGTCATTATCGCAA
This sequence comes from Macrobrachium nipponense, assembly GCF_015104395.2. Taxonomy (NCBI): domain Eukaryota; kingdom Metazoa; phylum Arthropoda; class Malacostraca; order Decapoda; family Palaemonidae; genus Macrobrachium; species Macrobrachium nipponense. The sequence goes on from NC_061107.1 coordinate 4,307,762, forward strand.
CTATCTAAGAAAAAAAAACATCAAGTTCTCCAACTCAATTCTCCAAACTCGCACATCAGCACACACACAACCCAGAAATCACAGCAACTCCACGGAATTCTGCACTCACATTTCGAACTCGAATGTGCTCACAAGAGAAAAAAAACGAAGACAAAATCGTAATAAGCCCAAGAAAAAAAAGAAAGTAACTCGTAACATACCCAGACCCAAAAAATTTTCTCTCAAGTTCTGACATTTAACCAACCCACAAAATCAGCAAAAATCTCCAACTTTTAACAGCAAAAACCCCTTTACTGCTCAATAATTAATCACAATGAGACTTAATGTCAAACTCCCATTACTTAAGTAACAACCCTCGAAAAATCACATCTCCCGGTAAAATCAAATCTCCCGTCCGAAAAAGAAATGCTACTTAAGCTCAATCCCCAAATCATATCTCTCATAGGAAAACGAAGAAAAACAATAAAAAAAAATAAGAATAATCACAAGTAGATTTCCCCAATCACAAAATACATAATACATGTATAATATGCATAACTCCCGCGTTTACCCCAAGAAATGCTCCATGTAAAGCCCCGGAATTTGCCAGAAAGCGAACTCTCACACATGCGCTTTCGTGAAATGCTATAGCCAACATTTCCAGATATTGCAAAAATTCTGATCTATCACCATCAGAGGAAAAGAAACAGCACAGCGCTCAGCACACGCCTCATCACATCGCCTGTCAGCAGAAAAATCGCCTGCGGACGCATGCTCAAACAACAGCGCAAAAATTGTCTAGTCAGACACATAAGTTTGGAAACTCATGATTCTCAAGAAAAAAAGGTCTAACTGACACATTTCACAGAATTAACTCCAGGATATGACTAATGTGTTCAAAGACTGTCTCGAAGACTTATTCTCTCAACATGACTTTTCCCAAATTATATTTCTCCCAGAATAACACACTTGTGAACATAAAAAATGCACACACATCTCCATAGGACTCGTAATGCAGTAATGCCATTCGCCTCTAAATAGACAAGAAACCAAAAAAAAGAACCTCAGAAAACTCCTCTTGACTCAAAAAAAAAAAAAAAAAAAAACTCCATAACCACAAAAAAAAGAGAGTCACCCGCCAAAGATCAATTCCAACTCCATTATGAGACATCATATCAATAATAACACCACTCCGGTTATAAAAATATTTCCTCCATTTGGTTAATAACCAACCCCCTATTATTCTCTTATTTCTCCAATAGCCACATGTCAGTAAAAAAATCACACCACTCCAAGAATAGAGAATAGTCACCTCTATTTCAGCAAATACAAAATATTTACCTCTATTTCCCCAATAACTCCATGTGGGAACAAACAAGGCTCCAAAAAATATATCTCAAAAAGGAATATCAAAAAAATCAAAAGAAATCCCATCTCCAAAAACAAAAAAATGTGCACTCAAGGCAACTAACTCACTCACTCACAAATATTGCCCCATAATCTCCAAATATGTGTCTCCATTTGCAACAAAGATGGCTGCAAAATAATTGAACTAAGCATAGCTCATATCACATTGGCAAATATCAAAAATGGCCAAAAATATATCTCCCATATATTATATCTCAAATATAACTCCAAAATAATATATACCTCCAATTATCTCTCCAAAATAATATATCTCAATTATAACTCCAATTCTAACTCCAATTCTCCAGAGAATAACTCAATGTTATAGTAAAAACTATAAAAACTCACTCCATTTAGCATAACTGCTAAAAAAGGGCAAAAACTCGGCAAATAAAACTGTCTAGAAAATTCTAGAAAAAACCACCAACGTGCCACAACTCATTATAACAGAATTCCCAACTCACAGTGTCTTAGCCAAGACTTCCCCATATGCACTACGACATAAGTCATTAGAAAACTTAACCTAGTTTCCTATCTCTCACAAAGTTGTCACAAATACAACTAATGTATTGTGCAAGAAAACTCACAATTTCTGGAACACAAATATCCAGAGAAGAAATGTAGTGCCATTACGTATGCATTCAAACGTGCAAAAAATTCTCCCATATATTTCTCTATAGCATCAAATAGCTAAAACACAAACACTTTCTCTTAAATGACTCTAAGTCATGAACTGAGACATTAAAAAATATCCACACCAACTGGAGAGAAAAAATAAATTCAAATTCACCCTTGGTAAAAAAAACTAGTGTCAGCGATGGCTAATTTCCAAAAAAGGAGAAAAGAAAAATCAACGGCACTGTTAACTATCTCCCATAACTCACTAGATGTCAAGCAATTATCTGCTGAACTCATAAAAAAAGGAAAAAAAAACTAAAACAATGTGTTGTTAGTTCTTCCCATAATCACAAAAGATTTCACCTCCCTTGACAGCATTAAAACACCCACGTATTAGTACATAAAAAACCAGTATCAGAAATATCACTATCACAAAATCACCAAAAAAATTGCTATCATCAAAATCATCAGTATCAGTACAAAAATTATCACCAAAGTTAATGCTTGTCCATTCTCCAAAAATTCAGCAAAAGTTCAGCAAAATTCCACACAATTCACCAAGATTCAGTCAGATTCATCAAGATTCAGCAAAACTCATCCCCGTGAATCACTGAAAATATTCTCCAAAGTTACAAAAACTCAACAAATAATTAAGACAAGACTTCTCCCATTAATTCATTGTAATAATTATTCCTGAATAATTATCTGTAATAATTATCAACTAATCCCCCATGAAATATCTCAAATCTCTCGCAAAACAATTCTCCCGTAATGATAATTATACTTAAGCAAACCTCCCGTAACACATCTCAAGTATAATAATTATTAATAATAATAATAATAATAACTCTTCATAGCAATAATTCTCTTGCAAAAATCTCAAGTAAGGGTGAAATTCAAATAGCATACAACAGTATTGCTGAATCCTATGACATACAATTTCTCCAGCATGCAACACCATGACATAACACCATTGCCACACAACACAGATACAACACCAATCACCGGCATTTCAAAGTAATCTCTCCAACACAATAAAAAAAAATAATCTGTGTATCCCCCTTATATTTGTGTCTTACAATGCACAACGAAACATATAACACATCCCGTGCATGTTAACTACTTTTCCCCTCATTTTCGGAAATGAAAAATCTCTTTTTATTTCCTTTTCTCTTCATCCAAGAGAGAGAAAAAAAATCTCTTTTCTAAAAAAAAAGACTCTACGGGCATTTCACTTCATCAACTAATCAATCAGCTGACATCTTAGCATTCAATGTCAAGGCCAGACCCATCCCCAACACAAAGAAAAAAAGGAAAGGGGGAGTTCACCCCACAATGAGAAAAAAAAAATAAAAAATTTCCCCCCCCCCCCAAAAAATCCCCCCCCCCCCCCCCCCATGTGAGAACAACCCTCAGTCGAGCGGAGGGCAGAACAGCCCGAGGCATACCAGTAGTATCCCCATCTCCCCTTGAACAGTGTCTGAGGACCCCTTCCCAAGGTATACACAAGTGCCCATCCATGCACTATCTCTCGAGTGAGGCTAGTGGTACCCATGCAACTACCCCCCGAGGCAGGCCAATATACCCTCGCAATGCAAGGCGCCTCTCTGCAGAAATGTGCTGAGCCCGTAAAATTGTGGCCGCTCTGTCTCTAAGCCAGATATGATTATCCAAGCACAGTTCACATGCATAGAAAAATACACTCCTATGTTTTAAACAAGAACGAATGCTACGTCTATTATAAACACAGTGCAAATAAGAAAACCCGTTCACTATGGAGCAAAGAACAAAGAAAAAATTGTTGACCATCTTGAACCAATCCCATAACCCTGAAATAATTTAACAAAAACCCACTCCTTCAAAACAATAGTTTAAAACACTCACATCCTAAATAGGGAAAAAGAACTCGAAATTCTTCGTAAAACGCGGCAGATATATGTATTAAAACAACAACACCCGCACGGGTATCTCGGAACACTCTCGTCATTGCACAAGCAAAAGTCACAATGGGTGCGCTCACTGCTTCTGGCTGACTCCCTGGGAAAAATGCTGAGTCCCATAAAAATCCTTCCCTCCCTTTAGCACAGTTAACAGACAGATATTTCTCCTTTTTTCTCACTAAGTAACCTGAAAACTAACAGTTTAACGATTTTCCACAATCCCACAAAGCTTTGTCGTTCGAAAACTATCGCTAAGTCACGACCCCTTTTTATTTTCTAACTGGCCACCCATCTCTTCATTGGCGTTCCTAGGCATAGAAAAGAAAGAAGACTTTTATATCCCCCTCTTAACCGCTGACACCACTATAACATGGGGGGGATTATCCCTCCAGTATTCATAAGGTAAGCGTGGACACGAAACGGAAGGCAGACCCCTATCTCTCTCTCTCTCTCTCTCCAAGGAATCACCCTCTCTCTCTCTCTCTCTCTCTCTCTCTCCACCTCTTTCTCTCCATTCTAACAGGTAATGAAAATGAGAGAGTTGCATCATAACATAACGTTTATTTACAAGAACAACTAAATCAATTAACTAAGTAATCCAGTCTTACAGTACAATGTCTTAGTCACCAAAGAAAGTCCACACCCCTACGGGAACTCTGTCCCCCGGTATTTCAGATCCGTCTGTTCAAAGATACAGAACACATCCCGGTAAGTACACACACAAGTTCAAAGACAAAGTCAATAAAATGGAACACCTTACAAGATATCAAACAAGCCATCCCTTTGGCTAAAGTAAAGGTAACACTTACCCATTCCCAACCCCCGGAATATCACTCACTGATCAAATAAAAACACTTTGGCATCTGCCATCATGGTCTTCGCCTTCCTTCCCCAAATGTCCTGTTGCAAGTCTTCCCTAGACTTGGCTAGTGATACATTATGAATAGAAGAGGCGCACACGCACATACGAATGCACACTTCGACAACGCCTCATATTACTGGCTACAACCAGTTTCCCAAAGGCACTTGAGAAGAGTTCATAAACTGTCGTACATTGACTTCCTGAATTAAGCACTTTTATCTCACGCCACCCCAGAAACTCATTGATCAGCTACTCTCAGGTCGTTACCTCTGCACTGTTTCTCCACATTCCATAGGTCAGAGAACGCACGAACAATATATTATTAATCAAAAACCCTAGGCCTTACATATATATATATATATATATATATATATATATATATATATATATATATATATATATATATATATAATACTATATAGTATATTATATATAGATATATATATATATATATATATATATATATATATATATATATATATATATATATATATATATATATATATATATATTTATTATATGCTGGTACTTTCATAACGCATATTTTCCTTTCCTCTTTGAACTTGTATGAAATGTTATATAAAAGACTTTAGCTTAGAGTTATAGGATGTCTAAAAATGTATGTTCAGATTTCACATAACATAATGTAAAAGTTAATATAATGTAGAATGTGCAGAGAGAGAGATTAACTTTGTCAGTTCCAAGCTAGAAATTGTTTCCATAATATGTCAACACCTCAGATAAAGAGGAACTCGAGGTCTCCGTTTTGTTTTCATAACATGTCAACACGTCTGATAGGGACTTCTGTTTCGGACGAGTACGTCGTTGTTGAGCATATTACGTACATGATTGGTTTCAAACGTGTATGTCTTTATTGAGAAACCACGTGAAGATTTCACGAATTTCCTGTAAAGTTACGTCATATTAGAAGACAATTTTGCAATTTAGACTTGGAAAGACTAAATTTAGCAATTAATTTTTACTGGAAACGGCGAAGTGACTTGGAAACAGACATTTTTTTTGCAGTATTATCGTCCAGCACAACTTCTTTCTCCTACTTAAGGAGAAGGAGTTACCGGGAATTGGCACCTCAAGCTAATACCTCAAGCTTTCCTCGGTGTAATCATCCGACCCTCTAGTTTGGCGTAGATGCCATTTTCTTGGTTTCATTCTTTTATTTTTTCTTTGGTAATAAATCTTTCGCGCAATTCAAGATATGATTTTGACCCTGGAATCGTCTATGCCTACTCTCTCTCTCTCTCCTCTCTCTCTCTCTCTCTCTCTCTCTCTCTCTCTCTAATTACTCCTCGTCATCCGTGTTTAATTTGGCCTTCTCAGAGCCACTCAACACAAAATTGAAGATTAGATTTCTACTAGTTACCACATTTCTAGAAAATTTAGTCTCTCCAAATTCCTGTTCCCGAGAAACATTTTATATCGAATGTGCTTCTGATCTGGGCAGGTCTTGCTGCCTTGAAATTGTCTGGAGCAGCGCTGGAATATTGCGTCGGGTCCTTTTAAAACATTTCTGTGGAAATCTTATAAAATCTCAAGGAATTTAATTAGGAATGTTCTTATCTGTGGTGTCCTCCCAGCTGATGTTATAAATATGCTGTGCCTGGTTAAAAAAGATCCTCTTAAACAGTGAAGATCTGATATGAATGAAAGGACAGAGAGAATATTGATTTGCTGAGGGACCTTTTAGCACACGAGAGATAGAAAACAAGATGACTCCAGCATCCGCCGGAAAACAAAAACGGGGATACTTGCCAGAGAAAACGGGATATACTTTGCCAAACCTGTAATTAAAAGAACGACATGTTATTACCTTCAGAAACTGCTGCTGCACCGAAACTCCTTCCCAGCTTCGCGAAAATTCATCATCAGACGTTCCAAACGGCGGCGTTGGCGGACGTATCCCAAGAGACGGAAACGAGAGGTCGAAATTCATTAAAACGCATTGAGCGAAATCAGAAATGTCCTTCGGGGAATACCTGCGAGAATGATAACAGCAAACTCTCTGCTGGGACAAGGAATCGAAATTTTTCAACCTTTTGCGGTTTGCCGGGAAAGTGGGAGGGAGGAAACTAGAATGATATATATAACGCTTTCGCTTTTTTTTTTTTTTTTTTTTTTTTTTTTTTTTTTTTTTCATGTAAACAGGGAGACCTCAGGCGTAAGACTAATCATCACAGATTAAAGAGAAGTGCTTGGAAAGATTTCCCTGTGACGGAGATGCGCCGCTCTTCGACATCTTTGGGGAATATTTAGATTCGGAAGCGTGGGAGTATCCCGATAATTGTGGGAAAGAGAATCTGGCTGCAAACACCAAATAACTCTCTTGCGACATATGTCATGGTTCAACAACTGAACACGTGGAGCAATTTAACGTCTTCTCTCAAAAGCGAGGAAAATAATTTCAAATCCTATGCAAGGTCGAAGGATTTAATCATTAAAAGAAATCTATTCCTGCATCCTCTGTAGAATTCGTAGCCTAAGTGGCTTTATTGATCATCAAGAACGTACTTGATCTAAGCTATCTCATATAATCTAATTACGGAGTAGCAAAGATAGAATACGTTACGTAAATAT